>NC_139590.1:5894450-5949450 GCF_946808225.1 Silurus aristotelis
AAATGTTCCTATAGTTTTTCCCCCAATGTTTTTTTTCTGCTGCTTTTTTATTCCTTATTCAAGGATCATATTCTTAATCTTAATCTGCTTTTTCTGTATTTTGTCAGAAATCAAGTTAATTAATCAGAGCTTTGTATCAGTTACAGTTAAAGCTGTAACAGTTTGATTTTGTCAAAGCAAAGTTAATAGCAAAGGTTGGTGTGGGCTTTCCACAAAAATGAACGCAGATTGAATTGCAAGTTTTTAGCTTGTTTTTCAAAAAAAAATTTTCCTAGTTTGGGCTACGCTTCCTACCAAAGTTTGACGTTTGCACAAAACAAATTGTACTTCAAAATAAGCATTAGAACTCTTCTGTCTCTCAGTCCATTTCTGTGGCATCACAAACATCACATCTATCTGACAGGCCATGCAATTGATAGTGTTTGTAATGAGTGCATAATGACTAAAAGTTGCAGTGATTTTTATTTTATTATTATTGAGATTTATATGCTTCAGCCTTGGAGCTCCAGCACCAAATTAAATTCAGGAAAACTTTGACATGTCTCCTCTGACTGATTACATATGGGGGGGGGGGGTAAGAAGGAAATTGTGCAATGCTTTATTTCTAACCATGGCTCACCACAAAAGCAGCAAACAAATGATAATGCACAATGCACATGCTTGTACCATCATTTTTTAAAGCATCTCTCAATCTTTGCTCCACATGCATGGATGCACACACACACACACACACGCACACGCACACGCACACGCACACGCACACAAAGCTACAGCTGAGGAAAAACGATCTGGTTAGACAGAGCTCAATGCATCAGGCAAGTAAAAAAATGAAGTATAAATGCAGGCAACTTCACCCTAAAGCTTACAGCGGTGTCCCTACACATCTGCACACACTCACCTCATTAAAAAACATCTTGTATTGAGAGGGAGTGCTGGAAAGAGAGTAAACAGAGGAATACACAGGCTCCTAAAGACAGGAGATGGGAGAGGGCAGATGACAGAAGAGAGACAAAAGGTGAGTAGAGAGGAAAGGAGAAGACGAAGACTATAAAATTTGCATGAGAAGGAGGAATAACAGATCCTTGTTTAGTTTGCTATCGTTGGCAAAGCTTCAGGGTATGGTCCTTACTATTAAACAGATGACTAAATTTGAGAGAGAGATAGTTAGAGAGAAAAAGACAAAGAGCTGGAGAGATAGAAAGATAGATATTTGCAGACACATGGTCACAAGTATGGTATGTGCTTTTTAAACATCGCATTCCACATTTAGTCCCATTTTTTTGTTATAGTATCCTTCACTCTTATGGCAAGGTGGTCCACAAGATTTTGGACTGTGCTCTTCCTCTCCAAACCATATCCTTATGGAGCTGGCTTTGTGCACAGGGGCATTGCCATGCTGGAACAGGTTCAGGTTTCCAAAGTTCAAGTGAACGCAAAATTGTATTATAGCACATCTAAAGGCATACTGAACTATTTTTCTCCAACAGTTTGGAGAAGAACCACATATGCCAGGAAAGGTCAGGTGTCCCAATACTTTTGTCCGGATAGATAGATAGATAGATAGATAGATAGATAGATAGATAGATAGATAGATAGATAGATAGATAGATAGATAGATAGATAGATAGATAGACATCATATTTTATACACAAGTAGGTAATTAGGGTGATTAAAAAAATGAACAGCATGTCCACAATTTTGTTTAAATAAACAATACTGTTTCAGAGACTCTCTCTCACTCTCTCCCTCACTCTCTACTGGGAGGTAAGTGGTTATTGCCCTTACCCAACACTGAGCTGGAGGCTCGTGTGCAATGTTGCTCGTGTCCTATAGGAGGCAGCACAGGACAGGAATGAGGCGAAGATACGGGAACAATACCAAACAGAAAGCAGAAAAAAAAAGTCTGAACAACACTACGTGTAAGAAATGGGCAAAAGAAACACACATTTGCATAACATTATTAAAAACTAGAGTTGCTAAGATTTGGAACATTTTCATGAATTATCTGGAAACTTTATGGAAACTTTCAATGGAAACTTACCAGGAATATATGAGAATAGAAATTTGAGAAAATTTATATAAACTACTAATATAAACATTTTGTCTGGTCATAATCCGAACGCATGCAAACCATACATACATTTATGTATACAACGTACGCACTCACCAAGATAGACCCTGCAGTAAGTGTGCTGTGTGCATGTGATTGATGAATGTGCAGAATAGAAATTCAAGATAAAATTGCATTAAATCTGTTTAACAAAATTAACCTGCAAGTTTTTTTTTAACTACATTTAAAGTTCCCTTTTATCGGCTAACCTGCAATTTTGTAAATTCCCAGTTTATTTCCATTCATTCCTATATATTCTGTTAATTACCATGGAAAATTTCCAGTCTAGAAAATTTCAGTAATATCGCAGCAACTGGAAACTATTAATCCTTTGGATGATAAACACAACACAGCACTACACACCTGGGGGTGTGGCATGCTGAGCTTCATTCCATTCCTCTGCTCATGATGTTCTGCACCTTTCTGACCATCAGACAACCTGCAAAAAGCAGTTTTCCTTAAACATCATATGAATAGTGCTCGCTCTACATTAGAACCAAAGTGATAGAAATATACAGAGCAGAATTATACCCGTCTCTTGTGCTCAGCGGTGTTTGCAGGCAGTCCTCGGTCATGGAGACGGGCCTGCGAGATGTCTGAGAGGACGCGTTAACATCCTTCCTGGCTCTTTGCCTCCAGGGGGCAGTAGCACGCGGCGCTGGAGAATATTCTCCTGCTGTAACAAGCGTAAACTTGTCGCGCCGCTTGCCGTTCAGTACCGCCGTTTGTCCAGTTGGGGTGCTGTTGTTAGGGCTGGTCTTCTTTAGGATGCCTTTGACCTGTACAACAGGTTTGGGTTCAGCATCTTCAGTTGGTGTGGGCTGCGAACTGGAGAGACGCATTTCGCTGGGTTTGAGGTTTACCGAGAGAGCTTGCTGGCGTTCAGAGAGCTCAGATGGTAGATGCAGAGAAGGAAGCAAGACAGGCTCTTTCTGCAAAGACATAGTGAATTTGCTACAAAAGGATTGTTCGTGTTGCACCCTACAGGTGAAGCTTTTTCATACAAATTATGCTTTTAAGAAGGGGAGTGTGATAAATATACATACACTGATCAGGTTGACTTCTTCTGCAGTGATTGGCTGGGTGCGGTAACGCGCTCCCCTCTCCCTGCGTCTCTCTGCGACTTCCACAGAACCGCCGTTCACTCCTGGTCCTCTAAGACCCCCTGGAGGTTTTGGCATGAGTGGCTGAGAGAGTTTATTAAAAAGTGCCAGTTTCTCACTCAGCGAGAGCTTGGAGCTGGCGTCGTCCTGCTCGAGCTCCGCCTCTGTCTGTTCCATCTGGGCATCACCTGGCACAGCAACATGAGACCTACTTCACAGAGCACATACCAGCAAGGTTTAGTCAGTCAATGTTTGGAATATAATTTGATGTTAGTCAAGAGATAAAAGCAGTCTCACTCACCTGTCTGTCGCCTCTATTTGTTTAGAACTGACAGGCTGAGTGAGGGCTCGGCGTCCCCGAGAGTCCTTAAAGCTGCTGCTGATGGAACGAGGCCTCAGGAAAGACGAAGCCTCAGGGGCTGCAGTTTTCTCCAACTCCTGTGCCCATCAGAGAGAAAAAAGAATAGATTAAAGGCCAATTTTAAGTAGTTGCGATGTACAGAATTATCAGCTGATAATTTATTTTTAGTGTAATGGGTTACTCTACGTAAGTAGCTTTTTTTTTTTTATGTATCAGTACTTTACTGAAGTATTTTCAGTTGGGGACACTTTTACTTTTATTAACCACATTACAAAAGGCAATTTTTTTTTTTTTTTTACTCGACTACATTTTGTAAAATCAGTCGTGCCTTTTTCATTTATGAATGGATAAAAACGTGCGCTGTTTTTGTACTGCAAGAATACAAGAACAAATGGAGGTCTGTTTCTTTCCTTCCCGACCAGCAGGAAAATTTCATTTAAATTTAGTCATCTCCTTCATGACTACCAAATGCAATGTTGTCACCTTGTAACCCATAAGCTTCAATCTACAACCTGTAAAAATCCTCTCGCATTATCTTGATGGAAAAACCACCCTGAAACCACTGACCCTTCCATCAAAACCTGAATGCCTTGCCTTTGGTCTAATTTGCATAATTATTAATTAGATGTGCCCTTAAACGTTCTCATTTCGTTCTCCCTTCATTTTGAATGTTCTTAGCGAATTCAAAACATGGAAATTCACTGGTAAAACCATTGGTATGTTCTATGAATTTTTTAAATATGCAAAAGTCATATCCAAAAACATCCATTAACTTTAAACCGGATGTCCTCGTGTTTGTCTCCAATAGACCGTACAAAATTGGGTCAGTAGGTGGATGAATAGAACAGCAGGCGGGTGAGATGTGCTGAAACGAATGGATCCAAGAGCCGCACTCAGTAATCCGATACTCTAGGATTTCCATTACCAGCATAGAGCAGAGGGATAATCTAATTATAGCCGTGTATTATTCGTACAGTAATTTTCACTAATGCTTTATCCAAACATGGGGAAGAAACGTTTAAAGAGTTTACTGTAAAAAATAAATAATTAATAATAATAATAATAATATTAAAATACTACAGAACATAATTCCTCGGTGTTGAATAGGGTCCCCAGGGTCAGTCCTTTTTTTTTTTCCTCTAAGGTCTTCAGGACAGAATTCTGAGGATAAACATTACAATGTGTTTTTCTAAACCACAAGAGATAGCCAGTATTGCCCTTAATTTGCTCAATTTATGGTAAAAATACGATTCGTCAGGTGTAGGCCATTTTAGACGATAATCAAGCAAACATCTTTATGAGGTTGAGAGATGCTGAATATCTTGTGTAAAACATGAATGAAATTACATCAAGCATGAATCACTGACAAAATCTCAAATCATCTAATGTGTTGGTTGCGAAAGGTCACATTTATTCAGATCAGGATTTCGAAACATAAATTGAGAGCGTGTGGTGTTTTTCAAACCAAACCATGTAGCGTTAGATTTCTAGATTTCTTTTATTTTGTCCTTGATCAGCCTTTTGTCATCAATCACATTAGTCAAATCTGTATTACTATTTATTTCTTTTTTAACAGAGGCAGCACATTCTGTGAAAGCCTAAAAGACGACAATGTGGGAAAAAAAGTCCCACAGCTTCCAAAAAACATACTTTAAAAAGAGACATCTTGGCAGCGACACTCATCATGGCTCTCTCGTCAGTCTTTACATCCACTAAAAGAGAGGGAGGGGAATATAAAAGCAGTTACTGACAGAAAAAAGTTGTTTTTATTCTTGAACACTTGCCTTAATGTGCACCATGTTTATGTCTCCTGCTACATCATACAGGCATTGGTTATTCAGACACACACACACACACACACACACACACACACACACACACACACACACACAGCTCTGTGAACAATGTAAACCTCTGAGGTCATGGTCTGACTAACACTTAAATCATTTGGCAATGACACTTGACACTATAAAACAACTTGCTCTTCGAAAAAAGTATACAAAACACCATCATATATACTTTATAGACTGAGACTTTTATTGCTCTGTGTGTGTTCTAGTTGCAGCACTTTGTTTTTTGTTGTTGTATTAAGGTACCAGATACACAACAAATTTGAATAATAGGCTATTTGTTTAGATTGGACAGGGTTATATCAAGAAAACGTTTTAGGTTCAAATGTATTTTCTTGTTTTGTATCTGGGTTTATCTCCATATCAGCTTGAATGCCGCATATCAAATACAGATATTTATCAAACATTTAACAACTTTACATACCAAATTCTTATGTAATTTCCCTGGACTCAGACTTACAAAACATGAGCTCCGGAGTTAACAAAAGTCTCATGAAAAATAAAACATGGGCA
Organism: Silurus aristotelis; assembly: GCF_946808225.1. Lineage (NCBI taxonomy): Eukaryota > Metazoa > Chordata > Actinopteri > Siluriformes > Siluridae > Silurus > Silurus aristotelis. Next base: position 5,900,388 of record NC_139590.1, read on the forward strand.
ACACGGGGGTCCAAACCCTGTCCAACTAGTGTAACATTATTGAGAATACTGTGGTCCACTACTCTCCAATAAATATCCATCGTTCAGTCTGTCCAATACAGCATCCTGTGTACACCACTTCATCAGGTCTAGATTTGAAAAGCACACTTTTCCAACAAGATAGATTATTTTAAAGAACATGTTGGTTCAGATAAAAAAAACTTGAACTTGCCGTACGAGTCATAAGCTATAATTGTGGGGTTTTCTTTTATAGCTACTACATGTAAAAGTTTTGACCAAGAACCACCATACGAATAATCCACCAAAAAGTCCTGCACATTACTGTAATTTTAAATAGAATTTTACCACAAATGTCACTGTATCAATTCATATCCTGTACAACCATGAGAGGAAATGCCCAGGGGCAAGATATTATATTTCATTACATTACACTTGAAAGCCTATTGTTTCTTTACTCTTGTACAACAGCATTTGAATAACAAAGAACACCACGTCATTCTTTTTGTGGCATTTATAGCTCCAATTAATGATGCAACATTTAGACAATTTAGCTCTTTGCAGGTATAACGACTATAAACAGTTGTTCCCTCAGCAGCCTCAGGCGTAAAGATAAACTTGAAGTTACAGCTTTACATTTAACTGTTACACAGTGCAGAAAACAGATTGTATCTAAAAAATTCCTTATTAAACAACATGTCCTTACAGAAAACAAATTAGGTTAACAAATGAGACCTCTTAAATTGACTAGGATTTTTCCAATCTGTTTGAGAAAGGTCCTTCGTTAATTGTTTCTGAAGGAACAAAAAAGCATTATAAGTTAAGAGCTACTTCTCTTTGTTAAAATTTTTTTAATTAAAAAGCAAAAAATCTTGAAGAAAATAAAAAACACCTTCTGACCAAACAGATTAACAAATTCTGTGGTATAAATAACTACCAAGCTGGTAAATAAAATGCAATAATAATGTTTTAAATTATTTTTTTTTCTTTCACATATAAAAGGAGAATAGCTTATTTAAATCTATTCCTGTAAAACTGCTTTGGTGCAACATCCATTGTTGAAAGCACTAAACACATAAAAATGATTTGAGAAAACTTACAAATATTTACAAAAATACTTAAAAATATATATATTATGAATAAATAAATAACCCAAATCCATTCATGAGCTGTGGTTTAATTTCTGGTTAATGCGAGCCATTAAACCGTGTCTATTTTTACTTATGGTACATTTACTCCATGCCGTGTATTTTTCCTTTCCATTTGTTGTAGAAATACATTTATCATTTCTCTCTATAATCAGTTTTTATCCTCAACATTTGTTCAGTTAAAGTTATACACAATACATGGTACAATTTTGGCAGCATGAAAAACACACACACACACTTTTTGCAGTGAACATTACTAACCTGAGTTTTCTTGATCCATGTTGTCAATACCTCTGTAAAGTGGAAATGACACAAGGAGTTAACACACTTCACTGGATGACAACACACACACACACACACACACACACACACACACACACACACACACACACACACACACACACACACACACACACACACACACACACACACACACACACACACACACACACACACACACACACACACACACGGAGGCTCCTCAACCACAAAAATAATGGAGATGCAGGCCTACACCTCACCCGGACAAAATACAAGTTGATTTCACATTGATTTTATGACCTTGGCACTTCCCTTTGAGGGATCTGACACACACATTCACTCTCGCTTACACAGAAACACATACACGTCTGTACAGGTTAAAGCCATGACATAAGTAAAACACTTCAAGTGATGAGCTCAACCTCAGACTCAGCAGGGGAGGAGTAAGAGGTCCTTGTATGACTTCCTACCACTCATTAAAGAGGATGTGTGTAATGTGTATTTTTACTCTTTTCACAAAACACTGATCCCCCCCAAACGTTTACATACATTTACCAAGTTAAATGTGTAACCGCATTGAAAACAGCTAATCTGACCTGTTTAGTAAGAATGAGGAAGTATGCAAAACACATACGCAGCCAACAGACATTGTTTTTTTGTTGGGTCGGGAACAGATATTTTGCAGACTATCATATATACACATGCACACATAAAATATATATACAATATATACACATTTAATGTGTGTGTGTATGTATACATTACATACATACATACATACATACATACATACATACATACAGTGAGGAAAATAAGTATTTGAACACCCTGCTATTCTGCAAGTTCTCCCACTTAGAAATCATGGAGGGGTCTGAAATTGTCATCGTAGGTGCATGTCCACTGTGTGAGAAATCACAATGTATGATTTTTTAACTATTTATTTGTATGATACAGCTGCAAATAAGTATTTGAACACCTGAGAAAGTCAATGTTAATATTTGGTACAGTAGCCTTTGTTTGCAATTACAGAGGTCAAACGTTTCCTGTAGTTTTTCACCAGGTTTGCACACACTGCAGGAGGGATTTTGGCCCACTCCTCCACACAGATCTTCTCTAGATCAGTCAGGTTTCTGGCCTGTCGCTGAGAAACACGGAGTTTGAGCTCCCTCCAAAGATTGTCTATTGGGTTTAGGTCTGGAGACTGGGCTGATTTCTCACCTTCCTTAGGATCATTGAGACCCCACGAGGTGAGTTCTTGCATGGAGCCCCAGTCTGAGGGAGATTGACAGTCATGTTTAGCTTCTTCCATTTTCTAATGATTGCTCCAACGGTGAACCTTTTTTCACCAAGCTGCTTGGCAATTTCCCCATAGCCCTTTCCAGCCTTGTGGAGGTGTACAATTTTGTCTCTAGTGTCTTTGGACAGCTCTTTGGTCTTGGCCATGTTAGTAGTTGGATTCTTACTGATTGTATGGGATGGACAGGTGTCTTTATGCAGCTAACGACCTCAAACAGGTGCATCTAATTTAGGATAATAAATGTAGTGGAGGTGGACATTTTAAAGGCAGACTAACAGGTCTTTGAGGGTCAGAATTCTAGCTGATAGACAGGTGTCCAAATACTTATTTGCAGCTGTATCATACAAATAAATAGTTTAAAAGTCATATATTGTGATTTCTGGATTTTTTTTTTTTTAGATTATGTCTCACACAGTGGACATGCACCTACGATGACAATTTCAGACCCCTCCATGATTTCTAAGTGGGTGAACTTGCAAAATAGCAGGGTGTTCAAATACTTATTTTCCTCACTGTATATTATATATATATAGAATATATATATATATATATATATAATATATATATATAGAAGAATATAATTATAGATATATTCTATATATAAATGAAGACAACTCGATGCCAAACAAAATAAGATCCCCAAGAAGCACAAAGTCTGTAATCCAAAACAATATATTTTGTTACACAATGAATATATTTAAAATGGTTTAATTTGAGAGCAACCACAGACCTATTCTAACAAATATTTTCAGTTCACTAACTAGCACTAAGAAAAGAAATGAAATATCCAAGTAATTTTTTCCAACTGCACAGTCCCCGGTTTGGAAACATTACGCAGTCTTTTACGTACCTGTTAACATCATTATTAAATAAAAAGATTCAGTCATATCCGTTAGGAGGAAAAAAAAATTATTCATCTGTAGTACAGATGCGTTTCTATTTCTATTAGATCAACATAATAAATAAAATTTGGATAGTATTTCCACACCAACGTTGTCTGGGGATGTCTGTCTTATGTAATTGTGGGTGTGTCTTCTCACACCAATCATTCCATGTGTGCGGTAAACGCCTCATAACTTCAAACTGATCGCCTTGACCTTTATCATAACAGCTTGTTGGAGGATTTTTGGCTGAGCAGGTTTAAGCATTAATACCGTCACATGACCGTAACATGTTTTAAATTTTTACTTGTGCTTTAAATTCATTATTGCATTCAAATCTTCAGGTAATATACACTGATAACATTATACATATATTAGGCAGCAAGTGAACATTCTGTCCTCAAATTTGACGTGTTAAAAGCAGGAAAAATGGGCAAGCGTAAGGATTTCAGCGAATTTGACAAGGGACAAATTGTGACGGCTAGACGACTGGGTCAGAGAGTCTTCAAAACTGCAGCTCTTGTGGCATGTTACCGGTCTGCAGTCATCAGTATCTATCAAAAGTGGCCCATAAGGTTAGTTTGTGCTTTTTGAACATCCCATTCAATGTTAAGTCCCAATTTGCTGTTATAATAAGCGCAGATTTTTTGGAAAGAGGATGTTCAACTAGATTTTGGAATGTGTTCGCGGAGATTAGTGATCATTCAGCCACAAGGGTGATAGTAAATTCAGGTACTGATGTATTAATTCAGCATTCTGAAATCATCCCAGTGGTGTTCAATAGGGTTGAGGTCAGAGCTCTTCAGCAGGGCACTCAAGATCTTCCACTCCAACACTAAGCCATATCTTTATGAAGCTCACATTCTGCACAGGCCAAGACAGATTTGGGTGTTCTTTTCCAAATAACAAAATTTCCTGCTATGACCTCTAAAGAAAGCCTACACAATCATGTGCCTCCAACTTTGTGGTAATAGTTTTCGGGAAAGAAACACACATGGCTTCAAATGTCAGATGCCCCAATACTTCTGTATTTAGGAGAATTATTTAAAACAAACCGATATGGACTGTTGGTTTGTGGACAGAAGAAACCTTTTACTCGATACACATTAAATGTACACACAAGACAAAACCGGCTCTTTGACTGGCACATGCCCAGAGAATGTTTCATTAAATGTTAAAAGAAGGTTTGTATGGTTGACAGCTGCCAAATAATCCATACCCGGAAAGCATTTTAACTTGCAGTGACATACCCACAGCTCTCCTGCATTTCGGAGGCGGTGATTGGCTGTGTTCGGAAACGCTCGTTAGTTTTCCGGCTCCCGGAAGCCCCTGCTGGCATGTAGCGTCGAGTACGCCGGCGACCGCCATCAGATCCTGCTTTGACTGATGGGTTTCGGACTGCGTCGGAGCCTCCACCTTCAGAACTGTGGGAATAATAATAATAATAATAAAAAAAAGCATTCAAAAACTAACCGGGACAAAAAAAAAAAACAAGAGACAATTGAATATTAAGTGTAAAACACCATCAGCGCAGTGTAAATAGCATTAGCGCTAATGTTAATATATTTTACAGGTTAAAGCTTGTTAAGTCTGATTCAGCCACATGACTAACACGTGACTGTTATCATCACTTCTGTAGTGCAACATCTCCAGACCCAGTCCAGTATAATTAGACACTAGATATATGTTACTCACTACGCATACAATTATTATGCCTATTATGCTTTTCGGTAAGTGCAAAGCACATACATATGCACACGTGCACACACACACACACACACCCCTACACTTGATCAGAGGCAGTTGAGTTTTTCTGCAGCAGAGCCCTTTTCAGTTCACCCACTGATATGCGAGTGTGAAGCTGCAGCATGTCTGGGTCAGGATGGATTTCCGTAGCTAGCGTGTTGGACAGGTCCAACACGCACTGCCTGGAGAAGGGCAACGAAGAAAAGGGGAAAGACTAAGGTGTTGGAATGAAGGCACAGAGGTATTACGCTGGGTCTAGTCAGTGAACGAAGAAGTGGAGGGATTCAGTGAAATGGAAAGATGATAAAAGGAAGAAAGAAACGTGTGCAGAAAAGAAAGTGAAGATGACTAAAGACTAAAGGAAGACAGACATGCAGAAGACAAAGAAAGCACAGACATTAATATGAACAGCAAGACGCCTTTAACATTTTGGTTGAAACAAACAAAAATACATTCTGCCAACAAAGAAATTCACACAAATTTCAGCTCGTCTTTAGTTTCGCATTAAACCGATAGATCTAACAAATAAGGAAGGTTTTTACTTTTATACAAAAATAACTGGTCAGCATTAAACATATTCTCTACTAAAGCACTTGTGTAAAATCCGGCCTTTAAACCTTCTGTGCTACACCTCCTAATGTGTACGGTTTTAAAATGGCAATTAATTCAGCATTTTAGCTTCTTTAAAACCTTTCGAAAAATTAATAACAATAATGTTTGAGAGTGTAAGAAACTGCAAATCATTTTAAACCTACTGAGAGAAACTTACCAATGTTGAACTGGTAGCTTTCACCTTCAAGTACTGATAGTGTTTCTATTGTTTCTTTCTCACCTTTAAATTATTAACCATGTTCAAACACCCAACCCATAATCATAAAATAATTATTCATATGTCCAGAGTGTCCAAAAGTGAACACAAATCGGTGTTTATCAGCCGTTCGATTTTTATTTATTTATTTATTTTTTTTAAGTCATGCCAAATTTAACCGTACATTACTTAAAGTTACTTCCGTTCTAGTGCATCAGTAGACAGTTTAAGAACTATGACAAATGCCTTGTAGGTGGAAGTTCCCTTTTCTCCTAGAAGTTACTGAACTGCAATCAAAAAATGAAGAAGAAAAAAATAATACATGGTAAAGTATTTACATTTACAAGAATCATGTTTGGTGAGAGGCTTTGGGGCAAATCAAATGTCTGCTATAAAACCAATCTAAAATGAATTTACAGAATAAAATTAGAACAGAATATACCTTCAAAGAATATCCTAGACAGTGAAATATTTTAAATCGCTGCTGCCAAGATGCTCCAGTTTCAGTCACAGACCATGGAAAGTAAAATTTAAATCCGTCACAGGGTGGGGATTGGTTAAATAAAAAACATATGAGAAAAACTTCTCTCTTTTCACATTTATAATATTATCATGGGCTGCATTTCAACTTATTGGGAGAAAAACAGTAGTTCTATTTGAAATGATACAATGAGCACCCCTATATACACAAAATGGCACGATCCTCGTTTCACAACACCTCTGCAAAGATTCGACTGTTAGATACCCATCAAAGCATCGATTCCTAATTCATTGTTTTTGTACAGAATATTTACAGAATAATTTCTACTCATTTCTTGGGTGCAGATGTTCACAGTAGACCAAGCTAAAAGAGAAGTTTGACAGTCTGCACCAAATAATCCACACTTGGATGTATAGATGACATTGGTATGTCAAGTCAATTCAAATCAAAAAGCTTTTATTGTGATTTCAATCATATATAGCAGACGCAGTACTCAGTGAAATGAAACAACGTTCCTCCAGGACCCTGGTGCTACAAAGACAACATAACAGAAAACACAGAGCTGAGGACTAGTAGGTGTCCTCGCCACATAAAGTGCATCATGTGCAACCTGATGCAAACAGTGCAAGACAGACAGTGCAAAGACAATACAAGACAGTGCAGGACAAATACACAGGACACAAAATAGCACCGCCAGTAAACCTGTTGTATATTACACAGTGCGGTGTGTAAAAGACAGAGGTGGGAAGTAACGGAGTACAAATACTTCGTTACTGTAGATTAAGTAGATTTTTCTGGCATCAGTACTTTACTCCACTATTTATTTTTCAGACAACTTTTTACTTTTACTCATTAAATTTTTACACAAATATCTGTACTTTTTACTTCTTACATTTTCAAAACAGGCTCGTTACTTTAGTTTTTAAAATGCTGATTACCGATGTAATTTTCCATGAATCTGCTCTATTAGCGATGAAAATATGACTTATCTAGTGAACGTTAGCTTGTTTACAATAGCTTGTAGCATAGTGCACTGGAGCTAACACTGCAACTACTGTACTAGTGCACTGACACTAACACGCCAAAACCGTTTCCCATGCAGTGTTTTATTTGGGACGACTTGGTATAATGTTAATTTAACATTAACACACAATTAGCATATTGTTTATCTGTGCATTTACTAAATGAGCACTGTGCTACATCCGAACTGACCCCTCTGTATTTTTATAATCAATTTCTATTCTGTTCTTAAGTGTCTAAATTAATTTTAAATAAAATGTTAAACTTTTTTTTAATTCCTTGTTTTGCTTTGTCATTGAACCTGAGAAAAACTTAAACTTAAAATAACCATAATGACGCAGTCTCCATGCTACAATAATAAAAGCAAAGTTTTTCACTGTGGGGACACTGTGTCTTTATAAGTACAATTTGACTATTATTTGTGTCCCCCTTAAAAAATTGCTCATGAGAAATTTTATATTTATTGTCCCCCCTACTGTTAAATGAAATTTACGCCCATCTATCTATCTATCTATCTATCTATCTATCTATCTATCTAATATTAATATGATGTGAGGTCCAGTTATCAGCTAAAACAGGTAGAAGTAATAACTACTTTTTACTTAAGTACATGTCAGAGCCAAGACTTCTTTACTTTCACTTAAGTAAAAAGGTATAATCAGTACTTCAACTTTTACCCGAGTATTTTAAAACATGAGTATCTGTACTTCTACTTAAGTAATGGATGTGTGTACTTTTGCCACCTCTGGTAAAAGAGTACTGAGTACGGGAGTGAACATTGTAATTCAACAAAAATGTAAACAAAATGTTGTGCAAAAAAGCAAACGCAGCAGCCAAAAAAGATGTGCAAAAACAGCATGTAAACGGTTTGTAGTAATGAAGTGATATTATATGAGTGGTGCTAAAGACATGGATGTCACCTACATGACACAAAGTTTATTAAAAGGTTATAGAGATCACATGGCAGTGTATTGGCAGAAACAACTAAAATTAAAAAACCAACTACAGCCATAAGCATCGATATGCGGAGTCTAAGCACACATTACTAGGTAGGAGCCCTGTTGGCTTAGTTACAAAGAACATTCATTGGACAGCAGATTTTTACACGCAGCCCAATCCTAACCCTAAAGAGAGCTTATTGCCTGATGGAGGCCATATTTTTAAGTAACCCGGTCATCATTATAATCTGGTAACAGATTAGCACAAATTATACAGTATACCAAATTACAGCTCCTAAAAAACAGCCATGAAAATCTTATCCTGCCCATTATGGCAGGACCAAGAACATCATCATACTTACTCAAAACTTATCGCTAATCTACTGAGTGCTAAGAAATACATATACACATTACAATTCAGTCATGTGGTAGCAGCACAATGCGTTCAATCGTGTATATACTGGTCAAGAGCTTGAGTTACTGTATGGTACTGTATTTAGCAAAAACAGCTGATCTATTACGAGATGCAACAGCCTCAAGTTTACACAGAATGGTTGAAAAATAAGGCAAAAAAAGCTTGCTGACAGAAATCAGAGGAGAAGGATCAATTAGTTTGTGCTGAAAGGGCGTCTACAGTGACTCCTTACAACCATGTTAAGCAGAAAAGCATTTCAGGAAGCACGAAAACATCAATCCTAGAAGTGGATGAGCTACAAAAGCGGAAAACCACAACAGGTTTTACTCCTGTCATGAACTAGGCTCAATTGAACTAGCAATTTTATTTCAACCTTGAACTATGCAGTTTGTGCCCATGATAGCCTCAGATTCCTGTTCTTGGCTGACAGAAGTAAAACCTAATGTAGTTTAATGGGATGCACATGCTGAGATGCTTTTCTCCTCACCACAGTTATAAAAAGTGATTCAATTTGATACGACCCTCAGAACCATCACTCACACAATGTTTTTGTTTTGCACACCATTCAGTGTAAACTATAGAGAACATCCAGAAAGGCTGGTTTGAGTATTTCAGAAAGTGCTGTGAAACACCACAGCACTTTCTGAAATACTCAAACCAGCCTTTCTGGTACCAATATCGAAGCCTTCTGCAGGATTTCTACATTATGCTGCTTAAATTTTATTTTTTATTTTTTATTTTTTTAAAAGGCATGCGTGAAATGTGCAGGTGTTCCTAATAAATTGGAGAGTAAGTGCAAGTTAAAAGCATGAAATCATTGTACATGAGGATTGTGATATTTCTGTATTAATTGATCTAATTTCCTTAAAAACTTTATGAATATTTCTCGTTTTCTGACATGCTCCAGTTGAAGTTTGAAGCTGAAATCTTCCACAATGTGAGAAAAGAAAGTGTAAACGTCACCTGTTCGGGTTGGTCTTCCTGAGTTTAGCTTCGCTGTTGTATCCGTTGGAGATGTTGAGCTCTTCCTCAGCTGGAGCTTTGCCAGGAGCCTTCATGTCACGGTTAATTCCACTTGATTGGCTCCTGTCAGAGGGGGTGGAGTCATGGTGTGAGTCACGCCCTTCCCTCGCCCTCTTTGACCAATTAGACGGCAATTCCTCCTCCATGTTTTCATAGCGCTCCGCAAGCTCGCGTCTCCTTTCGGCTTTGTAGCGAGCGATCCTCTCGGCTCTGGATTCTGCTGCTGAACTTTCCATCTTCGTGTTTTGTCACTTGCTGTTTATGGAGTTTGTAGTAAACTGAAGACCGATTCATAAAACTTCAGGCTTCAGAGAGTTGAGGAAAGTGGAAGAGTCAGGAAAACAGAAAGCCTTGACCAATCAGCAGCTGAGAGAGGTGCAGGTTCTATCACTCGAACAGCCCTCTACCATTGCAGTCGCTCCTTTAAGGACGCAGCACTGTTGAAAAATCAGAGAATCGATTCATTTAATTAAACACATTCACCAGCTCAGCATTGATTAGATCCTTGAGTTAATCAGAAAGCAATCAGACAGAAAGTACATCCACTTTAACACACACAGCAATTAAAACCGGTGTTCACCATGTTCCTACCAGGCAGCTTTGAAAGACAACCCAGGCCTGAAGATAACTGTGTCCACCTGTTAAACACGTCAGCTATAAAAATGAGCGCCCGCTTCAGTCTATTCTCAAACCAGCATGCCGTCTTGAGAGAACTGTTCATCTCTCTCTCTCCCTCTGTAAGATGACCTGGTTTGATTTGCTGCTCTAGCATCTGGGATTCTCCCCTTGCACTGTAATTCTAAACCTTTGACACACGGCAGCAACACCCCAACCTTCCACAGTACACCATGCACTCTATAAACCCAGCGTTCCAGCACCATTTCACTAAATAATAAAAGTTTAGGGTCATGTCTTGAGTGCATTTATTCTTTTTCAGTGACTATTTAAATAAAATACAATGGCAATTAGGCACAGGACCAATAACAGTCACAGTAGAATTGTTTGCATATGATCCTTGAGTTAAACACACAATATATTGCTATATTTTACTCTTACTGTTAATAATTTTAATACATTTTATAAAGCCATTTATTTTAAATAAAATACATAAACATGTGGATGCTATGCCATATATATTTTATGTATAATCTTATTAATTCCTACAAAAATAAAGGTGGGGCATAAAAAGTATAAGGAAGTTTTCTTTAAAAAAAAAAATGAATAAAAAAATAATAATAATAAAATAAAATAAAAAATATCACGATTTTAAACAGCACAAAACTCAGCTGCTTGCAATCAGAGTATTATCGCCATATATTGTATATTATCAGCCCCATCCCTGGACACGGAGAAGTGTCTGGGGAATCTGCTTAGACTGCTGCCACCGTGACCCGAATTACGGATAAGCGGGAGAAGATGAAATTGTATAGTACCATATTGGCCAGTAGTGCTCTAAATATAAATATTAGACCGGCTGCAATTTGCTAAACTATAGATCCAAAACCTTTCTACTGCCTCAGCTGTGCAGATCAACATGAAAAGCATCAGGGTAGCAATTTCACAAAGGCTATTTTAGCGTCCGTTAGTCAGATTAAAACTGGTTTAATGACCTGATGCTGCCTAAAACAGAACGGGAGTAGACAGCGGTATATTCAGCTAATAGGCTTCGCGCGCACACACACACACACACACACACACACACACACACACACGCAGACTAACCCATGACTACCTGGTCTCCAGGCCACAGCCAAGACACAAACAAAGCTGAGCTCCAGAAACTATTAATAAATAATGACATCACCTTATCAGACCGACGGTCCCAGGAGCTGAGAAGGATGAAGACGGATCCCTCACAGATGGAGTCAAAACACAATAAGTAATGATTGCTTATAAGTTAATATTAAAGCTAATATATCTTGCAATCAGTCTAACACAAAAGATTTGGTCTGTGTTTCTGAGAGTTGTGTGTTTAACTGTGGGTGTGGAGGCAACAGGCATCAGCTGCTCCCAACCACCAAAACGGTCAACGTCAGCGTTTCAGCCTTCCCAAGCTTAGAAGTACAATACGCCTCATCTGACAATAAAACACTGCGCCAGGGGGCACTTAATAGACAGGAACAACAGGTTTTCCCAAATCAAAAGTACTTTTGATCAACTTAATCATTCAAACAAGATCATCATAATAGTATTCATTACATCACTGTTTTGTTTAAATCCTAAAATCTGACAAAGTGCTGATTATTATTATTATTTTTATTTTATAAAAGCAGCTCAGCAAATAATGCGAGCTGTAAATTGAATCCAAGTTTTATATTATTATTATTATTAAAAGTATTTGCTCTGATGCCAATTAGGCACATTCTCTCATTCAATAGAAATTAGTGCCAAATGTAGAATATATGAAGAAAAATATATGAAGAATAAAACTCAGACATTTGAGACATATTTACACTCTGCACTCAACTAATTTCCTATAACTGTACACTGTATAGTGTGTACATCCTGTATTAATAGCAGAGAGATAAAGAAAATATAAGAAGGGAAAAACAGTATGATGGGTGGGATTGTGGATGTTACTTTGAAAATACCCTCGTTTAAGAAGAAAAGGGTTCTTCAAAGATTAAGGGTTTTTTGAATAATTAAATGACACTCCGTTTTAGAGTTTTATAGAGAACTTATAAAAGGGTTCAAACACACACACATACAAAGCCTACTATCCACCAAGATATTCAAGTGCCCTATAGTAAACCAGCAGTAAGTACATGACTATGTTGCTAAGCACACATCATTGTGGTTTTAAAAGCTTTCCATAAACACCAACAGCCTAATGATCACTTCCTTTTGTCTGGTAGTAGACACCAACACAAAATACACTTTGCTCCAGAATTATTGGCACCCTTTGGAAAAGATTTAAAGTCGATCCCAAAATAATTATCAGGATTTTAACTTCACATGGTGTGCCAACCCACAGAACAATGGTTGGCAATATGTAGGTGTCAGGGCCAAGAGGTACAGTAACTAAGTCGTTCTAGTAAAGTCTATCCATTCGCTGCCATCATCGCGATACATGAATGAAGAGTAAAACAATGAATTATTTAAATTTTTTCATTGCAATGCCATAACGTAAATATTTTGTAACTTATAAAGCAGAGTGCCGAACAGAGGTTTTATTTTTTTTTATTTTGTAATGTCGTAACTAACAAAGTGATTGACTTTTTTTTACTGAAGAGGTGCCTATTACTGAGGCTAGGGTCAACTCTAAAACCCTTTGCAATTAATCTTTCTTATAATTAGAACAATTTATTTCTGCACATGAAATATACATTACAAAGAAAATCTTTTTTGCCCTCTTTCACAGGAAAAATGCATTTTATAGTCTGGCATCAAAAGCGGGTCAGAGAATTTATTCACCACATGGTGCTCCAAAGAAATTTCCCTTAAATGCGATTTGTCTTCTATTTCTACAAAGCAAAATAATTAAACATACGTGCACATAGACAGAAGGCTGACACCAAAAGGGACATGCACACACCAATAATTTGCAGACAATGTATTGTGTGTATGAAGCTCAGATAAGTAGAAATTTATTTTTTGCACCCAAACAGCTATTTAAAAAAAGCAACTCAGCCTGGTACCACCTTCAAACTTCCCTTCCCAACTCCTCTATTTAACTACAACTTCAACAAGCAACTGAAATAATTTTCTCTTTGTAAAAACACAGTTTTATGCAAATAAAGATCTGTGTATCTATAATCTCTCATGCACTCAATGGGGGAAAAAAACATTTCCTGATTTGTCGTGTTGTTCAAAGGCTTTCCTATATTCCAATATTCTTTATAATGCTATGATTGTTCAGGTTCCATCTCAAAATTTAATAATGCTGTGTAGATAGAAAACTAACAGACATACCTACACCCAAACACCTTGAGTTATAATAAAGCCAAGAGGCATAAAGAAATGAAGAACCAAGACACCAAGGACCAACAGAAACCTAAATATTATAGATTTTTTTTTTATAATATTAAAAAGCATGCAAAATGTGTTCAAGTGCATGTGCATGTGCATGCAAGTGGGGTAAGTGGGGTGTGTGTGTGTGTGTGTGTGTGTGTGTGTGTGTGTCCTCAGCATTGCATTGCATTGTGCTGAGGGTGAGTTATGAGCTGAAATTCCACGAGCGCGCGCTTAAGCAACAGGTGCGCGCACCCAACAACAAAAAAAGAAAACAGTATTATTATTATTATAATAAGAAATTTTATAATAATTTGATATAAAAAGATATGTAAAGTGGACAGAAACATTACAAATGCAGTGAGACCACAGTCATAGGCGCTGTTGCTTAAACATTTTTTTATTATTCGCTTTTTGGTTAATTGGAGAGGATTTGGTCATTAATTTAATTGGGAATTCTCTCTTTCTCTTGTACAATTAATATTATTTATTATTATTATGTAAATGGATAAAGAAGTGCTACTTACATGCGCTTCCGACGGGTCAGCAGCTCAGCTGTGCCAGGCCGGCCATGCGGCGTTTGCGCATGCGCACGACACCTCGGGTAGAGGCGGAGAAAAGCCCCATTAGGCTGTGTTATATTTATACACGCGTGTGTGAGGGGACAAAAATACATTTCTGTAGTTGAGGCCTTGCGGTTGTGCATCCCAAGAGGTCAAGGACTCAGATATATATATATATATATATATATATATATATATATATATATATATATATATATATATATATATATATATATATATATATATATGAGCAGCAAACACTAACAAACATTTTATGACAAACATAAAGACCATTATAATGCATGGCTAGCTTTCTCTAAACTATAGGCTAATTCGGTTAACTTTTGTTATTCTGGAGAATATATATATCAATGAACTTATAACATACACTCTAAAACGTCCAATTTTCTAGAGAATGCCTCAGTATTTTATCCTTTTTGTTGCAACCAGCTGTTTCACTGAACCCTACCTGAGGAAATGTACAGATTTTCTATTTTTAAATAAAAGTCACATAAAACACATCAAACCACATGTTTAAATTAATTGTATACATTATAGACAATTTTTTTGTTCTTTTGTTATTATCTAAAGTTAAGCCTAATGATTTTATTAATGCTGTTTAAATATAGACATTGTGTTGTCTATTTCTCAATATGAGGACAAATTAGTCTGCTCTAAAGTGTTCCCAATATTAGTATAAGGTTATTTCATGTCCAACCCTGGCCATGAAGTGCACCATAACCCATTATAAGCATTTCTTGTCGTATAAGACATTACGTAAATTTGTCCAACAATAGGATCCACCACAGTTCTGCACATATTAGTGTTTTCTCAACTTCCAACACACATAATTTTACTAAAGTGGGTTTATTAGGACAATGAAAAATAACAAATAAGGGTATTCCAGGGTCACGGTTACATATTTTTGCTATTGGCAGCGAAACATGTCGTACATGTTATTCTTTTACACTAGCCCTGTGGTAAAGCTGACATTTGAGACCAAAATATTTGAACCATGAAAAAAAGTTATATACTGTATTTTACATATACATAAACACTTTGGGGGTCTGGCTGGATTACCTGCTGTGAGAACAGGGCTTATACAGATAGTCATTTGCAATTAAAATCAATTATACATAAAAACAATTCTGGTGCATTGAAAGATTGCAAATAAAATATCACACAATGAGCCATCAAATTCAGTACTAAAACAATTTGCTTTATAAAAACCAACAAACACTTACAGAACTGTATTCAGTACAATTCAATATTAGAAATAGAACATTTCAGGGAAACATATGGAACCAAAAAAACAACAAAAAAAACCCTGAACTGTGTTGTGAACAAACAAGTTGCTTTCTTTGAGAGCAATTTCACTTCAGCTAAACAAGTGTTTACTACCCTGTGATTTTAATAACATAAACCTTTATGAACTACCTAATATTTGGATACATCAAAGGGTTTTGGCTATAGCTATAATACAGTTTTACTTTTCAGTCCTTAATAATACGATTTTAATAGGAAGCATTATTATTTACGTGACTGCTTTGTGTATAATAGTATAAAGTGTCGATCATTTTATTTGCTCTCTGTAATCACTTTCTACAGTGTGGAAATCCTGTAACACCACATCTTAGAATGACATAAAAAAAGGCTGGTATTAAACACAAACTTCAACAGTACTTTAACAGTAGGTACAAATAGTTTCATCAAACAACACTAAACAACTACAGAAATGTTTTTTCCACAGTTCTATAAAACTTGAACAGAAGAATATTCATCAAGGACCTTCATTCCTTTGCTACTTAAAGATCCTTGATTGTAGCAGTAACAAGTTTTAGCCAAACGTGGACCTAATTCGCTCAATCTTGTTGTCTTTTCCTACATAATAAGACACAAATGATTGTGACCTCTAGACCTGTACTTTAAATGCCACCAATTGGTGCTTGATTCTCATTTGGCTAGAATGCATACTTTAAAATGTATTATGCCATACCAAATTTATAGCTATGCTGTTTCTTATATGAATGTTTTTTTCCTATAGTATGAAGGAACTTGGTCCACAACCTTGACTTTTGCTATTAGAAATTTTTTTTGAAGTATAATAGGAATAGTAAGAATTTGGGACATACTGTTATATGCAAACGATCAACTTTGGGGTGGTAATATTAACGTGACGATGTCAATCACACCACCTTGTCATCTTTTCTATAACAGCATACCAACATGTGTCCACCTGAGTAAAATCCCCTTGCGACCATCAGGCCCCTTCCTTGTAGCATGTCTTCTTGTCATCTTGCTGAACTTTTATTTTTCTGTGCTTTTACGTTTATGGGCCAGACAAGAAAGGATGGTCTAAAGCTCCAAATGCAGAGATGCGTTGGGTTGGATGAAAGGCCAAGCATTGCTATATGGAGGAGAAAATGAAGAAAATATACTTTTTTTTACAAATAAAGGTATCAAAAATTGTTCGTTCATTTATTCATTCATTAATTCAGTCATTTTTTCTGACATCAGTGCATCTCAGGTCAAAATGCATACACATATTCCCAAGCTTATTTACCTCAGGGCATTGTAGAGTCTGCAATATTTTTTAAAAGGAGGAAACCAGAGAAGCCAAAAGAAACAAGACACCCTGGAGCTGCAAAACAGCTACACAACCCACTAAGACACCACTGCCGCTCCTGTCTTTTACTTAGCAAATCGGCATCAGGTAAAGCTATAAGGAACACTCACAATAAGTAGGTTGTTCTCCTCAACAGTCAGGTTCGGCAGCAGCTGAGAGGTGGCATCTCGTGTAGCCCAGGCTGGATTATAGCAGATAGGGCTTTCTTCTGGCCAGTCCTCTTCACCAGGTAACTCAATCACCCTTTAAATATATGTTTGTGGGGCACAAAAACAAGATTCAAAACTTGATTTTAGCCTCAATACAAAAAATGTCTACAAATAAAACTTGTACTGACTCAAAGATCTTCTGAAGTTGCTGGACTTCAGTGTATCCTTGGAACAAAGGTCTGTGTGACAAAAAAAACGTGCATCAATTCAAGAACAACACACAACGAAAGTTTTTGCGTCACTGTGCGTGCATTCACTTTAGCAGGAAGAGCTCCGCAAAGATGCAGCCTGCGCTCCAGATATCCACAGAGGACATGTAATTTGAGAGGAGCAACACCTCAGGAGCTCTGTACCACAAAGTCACTACCTATGCACACATAAAGACCAACATTTTAGTAAGTAAGGTGACCACCGTGCAATGTAAAATTGCAGAAGGATGCAGGGTGTACGCACGCAAGGCGTCAGGGCGATAGACTGAGTGTAGATCCTGGCCATGCCAAAGTCAGCAATCTTCACCTTGCCACGGCTGCTTAGCAGAACGTTAGAGGGCTTCAGGTCACGGTGAATGATCATGTTAGTGTGGAGGAAGTCGAGGCCGTTCAGCAGCTGCCGCATTACATCCTTAAAAATTACAGGAGAGGAAAACATATCTTTGATACTACATGAGGGCCACATTCAATACCCTTAGAATAAATGTAAGAGGAACAAACAGACACCTGACTTTTCAAGACATATAAGGTTCTTCTCAAAACAAAGGAAGCTCTTGAGTGGCCTGCTATGAAGCTCTGATCTCAACCCTATTGAACACCTACATCAGTACCTGACTTTACTAACACCCTTGTGGCTGAATGAGCACAGAGCACACTCCATAATTTGGTAAAACATCTTCTCAGAAGAGTGGAGGTCATAATAACAGCAAACAGGGAGTAAATGTGCAATGGGATGTTCAAAAAGAACATGCTAATCTTAGGGTTCAAGTGTCCACAAACTTTTTTTTCATACAATGTACATCTCTACTGACAAATAAAACATGAACACCTCAGTGATAGAGGTTCTCTCACCTTTATTTTGTCTCTCTCCAAACCGTCCTCAGACACTGTGCTGAGAAATGAGGACAGATCCTGATCAATGTACTCAAACACCAGCGTCAGGTCCAAACCTGTCTTCCTCAGACTAGCTGATACGTCCAACAACCTTCAGAAAGATCATGTTTTAATAGAAATTTTATCAACTACAGAAAAGGTTAGTGATAAAAATATAGCTGCTTTTAGGACTATTACCCAGGCCCGGGTTACCAACGACCGCCACAGGTATTGTTAGCCAACAGGGTACCGGTGGAAATTGGGCTATTGTTGGCCAAGGAGGAGAAGGAAAGGAGGATGTCTAAAGAGACAGCAGGGAAAGGAGAAGTGTAGGAGAGTGGAGGTTCGGGTTGGTACTTTAAATGTTAGTAACATGACTGGTAAAGGGAGAGAGATAGCTGATATGATGGAGAGGAGAAAAGGTAGACGTGTGTTCATGGACTGAAAGAAGAATAAGATGTGTGAGGTTCAGGAAAGAGGTCAGACAGAGATGCAGCAGCAGGTGAAGAGGGATGTGGCTAAAGCAAAGGAAAAGGCATATGAGGAGCTGTATGAGAAGTTGGACACTAAGGAAGGAGAAAAGGATTTGTACCGATTGGTCAGGCATGTGCTACAGATGTGCTAAAAGTTAGAGCAATAAAGGATGGAGATGGAAATGTGTTGACTAGTGAGGAGCATGTGTTGAGAAGATTGAGGGAGTATTTTCAGCAGCTGATGAATGAAGAAAATAAGAGAGAGAGAAGGTTGGATGGTGTGGAGATGGTGAAGCAAGAAGTGGATAGGATTAGTAAGGAGGAAGTGAGAGCAGCAATTAGGAGGATGATGAGTGGAAAGTTGGTTGGACCAGATAACATACTGGTAGAAGCTAGGAGATGTTTAGGAGAGATGGCAGTGGAGTTATTAACCAGATTGTTTAACAAGATTTTGGAGGGTGAGAGGATGCCTGAGGAATGGAAAAGGAGTGTGCACCACAGACGCCTTATTTGCTTTGAGAATGCTGATGAAGAAGTATAGAGAAGGTTAGAAGGAGTTACATTGTGTGTTTGTAAATTTAGAGAAAGTATACGACAGGGTGACGAGAGAGGAGTTGTGGTATTGTATGAGGAAGTCTGGTGTGTCAGAGAAGTATGTGAGGGTGGTGCAGGACATGTATGAGGACAGTGTGACAGCAGTAAAGTGTGCAGTAGAAATGACAGACTGGTTTAAGGTGGAGGTTGGACTTCAACAAGAATCGGCTCTGAGCCCTTTTTGTTTGCAGTGGTGATGGACAGGTTAAAGGACGAGGTCAGACAGGAGTCTCCGTGGACTATGATGTTTGCGGATGATATTGTTATTTGTGGTGAGAGTAGGGAGCAGGTTGAGAAGAGCCTGGAGAGGTGGAGATACGTGCTGGAGAGAAGGGGAATGAAAGTCAGTAGGAGTATGACAGAGTACATGTGTGTGAATGAGAGGGAGGGCAGTGGAGTGGTGTGGTTGCAGAGAGAAGAGGTGGAGAAAAAAATAAAAGAATAGAATACATTTTTGTTTGTTTCTTTGTTTTAACAGAAGAAGTACAATCACATGGGGAAGTGTTATGTATCTCAGTGTCTAAGTTAAAGTGAAGTTGAACTTCTGATCAGAAGGTCGTGAGTTCAAATCCCACCATGCCACTGCTGGGCTCTTGAGCAAACAGCTCAGTTGTATGAAGATCTAGAGGACAGACTGAAATGGAGACGGATGATCCGCTGTGGTGACTCCAAAAAGGAGCAACCAAAGGAAGAAGATTATGGTTCAATATGTCGTGCCTAATTAACCCCAATCTGGTGACTAGTTAAAGTCCACACTGCGCGCCCTCTTGTGGTCATACTGAGTAAATGATATTTATTGATATTGATTTTTTCTACTTACTTCACTACGTTTGGATGGTCGAAAAGTCCCGTTTTCCGCAATAGCGCCACCTCGCGGATCATAAGATTCGGGATGCCTAAGTGCTGTTCTGCGCTGATTTTCAGCTTCTTCACCGCTACGAGGCGCTGTTTTTCCACGAGATCCCTCGCTTTGTATACCGTGCCGTAGGCGCCCGCCCCAATTTCCGCTAAGATTTCATAATTTGAAGTGGCCTCATCCATATTTCTAGAAAAAATAAATAAATAATAATAAAAGTAATAATAATAAAAGATAACAATGCAAGAAAGAAATAATACATGTTTTAAAAAGGGAAAGCTAAAGGTCACGTGACCTACTGCCATTCGGGATTGTTGTGAAATCAACTTGGCCGTGTTATTAACATATAAAAACTTTAACTTCACAATTTAGCAAAGATGTAATTGGAAATACTGACGTCCTATAGGAAAGTCTGTTGGTTCTTTTATTGATATTATAAATAAATAATAAATATATATAAAAACTTTTAAATAAAATTCTAAAACTTGCTGAGTTCATGCATTTTCAGGTCAACGAAGCAAACTAGCAATTGCAAGATCTAAATAAATAAACAAATAAATACATGCATACATACCTTTTGCTTATTTTGGATCTAAAAAATCAAAAACGTGTTAATGAGAAAAGACATCTGCATTAAGCCAGAAAAAAAAATCCCATCCCTCGTTCCAGACATGGGGTGCCAGATTCACCAATATCCCCACATACGTTGAAATTGAATGGTAAGTTAGTTAGGAAAGACCGTAAACACTCAATCTGGCAACCAAACTCAGAGGTCAGTAATAGGTGAGATTTGTATTCTGGAGAAGAATGCACTTTAGATAATATACACTGTTAGACTGGAAGCAGTGACTATAAGATAATGAGTGCATGAGAATGTACAGATGAGGAGGTGAAAGGGAAGAGAAAGAACAACAAGTGCTGCTGCATTGTCCTGTTTAGAATAAAGATCGAAAGATCATATCTTTTAGGAAAGGTGTGTTACACAATACAATGACATTCTAACTCCAAGCAAAAAATAATTACATTTAATAAATTGCAAGCATAAATCAGAATCAGAAAGAGCTTTATCGCCAAGTTTGTTTGCACTTAAAAGGATTTTTTTTTTTTTTTGGTGAAAGAAGCTTCCAGTTGCATTCGGAAAATAAACAAATAAACAAATAAATAAACAACTAAATTAATTAATTAATTAATAAGACTAAAAGTATAAAGTACAGAATTAGAATAATAAAAGTGGTATTTCACGTATGTTTTATTTTATTGCCTGGGGGGAAAACTTTTCCTGTGCCTGGTGGTCTTGGTGCTTGGTGCTCTGTAGCCTCGGCCAGACGGCAAAAGTAAAAAAATATATGGCTTGAATGTGAGGGATCCAGGGTGATTTTCTGGGCCCTTTTTCTTACTCTGGACTTCCTGTAGAGTGGGCAGGGAGCATCAATAATTTTTTCAACAAAAGAAAACCAAAAAGACATTACTTACAAACAAACAACAAAGTTAGGCTAGTGAAAATGTAAAAAAAAAAATTTTAATAAAAGATGCGTGTGCAGTTCAACATCATTGAAAAGCATACGCAAAGTTCTGCAGAGGTAGATTTGGTCCATGTTGGGACCCAGTCAGATTGGGTGGTGGTCACTGTGGTTAAAAGATTAAGACTTTGTGTTAATAATCAGAAGGTCAGGGTTCATTTCTGAGTACCTGTTGGAACAAACTAGGTAAAGAAGAAGAGGCTTAATCCCACTGGCACCACTATCAGTAGGTTGTGCTTAACATAGAAAACCAGTAACACCAAAAGCAAAAGACTAACATGGCTGTAAAACTCTGATTACAAAATTCATATTTAAGTTTAATTATAAAGATTTTTGCAAGTCGCTCAAGATTGATGTTTTAATAAAAAGACAGCAAATGTGTATGAAAACTGCAAAGCTGGTTTATTGTTTTTTTTTTTTTTTTTTAGAGCACCACGGTACAGTGTTTCCATTAACATTTTCGTGCATATCATGCACACTCCTATTAAACCGGAATAGATGAGATTTATAGCAAATAACCCCCCCCCAAAATTAAAAAAATTAATTCCAAGTCCTAAATATTCGATTTTATATATATATATATATATATATATATATATATATATATATATATATATATATATATATATATATATATATATATATAAAAAAAGAATATAAGCATAGTATGTAAATGCAAAGACTTCAATATGAATATAATTATTTAATCTTCATATAACTCAAGAAAGCAGAAAGTTTGGGATTATTTAACAACCCCCGATGTGATCAAAAGACCAAACACTAATCAAGTTAAAGAACCGTCAATAATCAATATAACTTTTCTAAAATTACTCAAATAAAGTGCTTCACTTAACTTGAGATTCACAAATCGACAAGATTTGAAGGCACAGTTAAATCCTATGTTATTGATGTCTTACAATCTGGCTTTGAATGAGGGTTTCCCAGTTAGTCATTTTGGATTTGAGTATATTCAGAGTGGCTGAAAAAAAAATGCTATAGGACAATAGTCTTTTCAGGCTCTGTAAGTATTCAAGTCAATATTTCAAAATTAAACCACAAATGCTGGTTCAAACAAGTTTTATCCAGTCGATATCTACTTTATTAGTTTTTTCATTAGTAAAGCCTTGATCATTGTTAGACGTAGAGATGTTGGTCTGGAATTAAAGCATAAAATCTTGATACAAACTGCAAAATGATGTTTCCATCATTTTGGTGCTATTTTAATACCTTAAAAGTACATTAATAGTAATATATTAATAAAAGTTAGGGATTAGTAATTTAATAAAGATTATATGATAATAATTGTAGTTGTTTATTTGCTTAAACTGTTGGTTCTAATGGTACTTTTTGCTGGTACAGAAAAGGAAATCAGACGTGTTGCGCTCTGTGATTACTGGACTTTCTTAGAGTTGGCATGGTTCAGTTTCTTTCGAAGGACATCAACATCAGTAAAAAGGTTGCGGTCGAGAACAACAGAGCCGCAGGCTAGAGCTCCTGCGATGGCTCCCGCAAAACCACATGAACACAGGTCTTGACCTAACAGAAAAATGTAGACCAACAAAAATAATAAGCAGGTCGCCAGAGGACCAAAGGAGATATTCCTAGAACATTACGTGAAGCAGAACAGATACAGCACAGACTAAAGTTTTTAGAAAACGCACACACCTGTGAGGAAGAGGTTTTTGATGGGCGTTTGAGGTCTGATTGTGGCACAGACGTCTGCAGTGAAGCGGGAAGTGCAGTGATCAGCTCCGTAGCTCTCTCCTTTAGGAGCTGCTAAATAGTGCTGATTAGTGATGGGAGTACCGGCATCCATGTACTCGATCTGTACAGGGGAAGGAAGAGACAAAAGAAAGTGCACTGCACTGCACACTGCAAATTGTCAAATGTATATAGTATTTATTATTACAAGATTATAAATGAACCAAATATAAAATATATTACTTATTTGTAGTTTTCTTATTCTAATTCAAAAAACCTGAAATCTTCTTTCTAATAATAAATTTTGATTTATATGTAGATTAAAATATTTAAAATAGTTTAAAATAAATTGAATAACCTTACATTTGGTTTAGCTCCGACACTTTTGATCATATTCACAATTTATGGACAACCCACCACAATTGCCTATTGTTTACATATTGTTTACATTTGTTTACATTTCTATTTTGTTTACATCTTTCACTACACACTGTTTACTGTTTATATGTATATTTGCTCATACATTATCCTGTTATATATCTATATATCTTTATACCTTATATTCTTTTCTTTTCTTTTCTTTTATTTATTTATTTTATTTTATTTTATTTTATTTTATTTTATTTTATTTTATTATATTATATTTTATTTTATTTTAATAGCCTTTCTTATACCTTATAGTTATTTATCTGCCTCCTTTTCTTCCCCCATCCTATTCCCTCAAGCCGGACCATCGTACAAAACATTTCACTACATGTCGTACCCTGTATGTATGTGTATGTGATGAATAAAATTTGATTTGATTTGATTTGATTTGAATACATATTTCCACTTGCTGTTTTTTTTTTTTTTGCAGTAAAGCTAAAGACTTTAGAAACAGATATTATTGTAAATGGAGGACTACAAGAAATCAAAATTCATACCCTGTCCTTGATCTTGGGGAAAATCTGAGTTACCACCTCCAAAACTGTGTTGATGATGCCTGCCTTAATCTCTTTATAATCGGCCCCTCTGTTCTTGACCTTCTCATGTTTCCATTCCTCAAACCACGAGTAAGGAGCGAAGCTGACCACAGTAATTGTGGATTTCCCTGAACAAGATAGATAGATAGATAGATAGATAGATAGATAGATAGATAGATAGATAGATAGATAGATAGATAGATAGATAGATAGATAGATAGATAGATAGATAGATAGATAGATAGATAGATAGATAGATAGATAGATAGATAGATAGATAGATAGATAGATAGATAGAACTTTATTGTCTTTGCATTGTACAGGTACAAAGCAACAAAATGCAGTCTGGCATCTACCAGAAGTGCAAAATGTAGCAATCATGCAAAAAGTGCAGATAAATGTGTAGTATATTTACAGCATGTGATATACAGTGAGGAAAATAAGTATTTGAACACCCTGCTATTTTGCAAGTTCTCCCACTTAGAAATCATGGAGGGGTCTGAAATTGTCATCGTAGGTGCATGTCCACTGTGAGAGACATAATCAAAAAAAGAATAATAATCCAGAAATCACAATATATGATTTTAAAACAATTTATTTGTATGATACAGCTGCAAATAAGTATTTGAACACCTGTCCATCAGCTAGAATTCTGACCCTCAAAAACCTGTTAGTCTGCCTTTAAAATGTCCACCTCCACTACATTTATTATCCTAAATTAGATGCACCTGTTTGAGGTCGTTAGCTGCATAAAGACACCTGTCCACCCCATACAATCAGTAAGAATCCAACTACTAACATGGCCAAGACCAAAGAGCTGTCCAAAGACACTAGAGACAAAATTGTACACCTCCACAAGGCTGGAAAGGGCTACGGGGAAATTGCCAAGCAGCTTGGTGAAAAAAGGTCCACTGTTGGAGCAATCATTAGAAAATGGAAGAAGCTAAACATGACTGTCAATCTCCCTCAGACTGGGGCTCCATGCAAGATCTCACCTCGTGGGGTCTCAATGATCCTAAGGAAGGTGAGAAATCAGCCCAGAACTACATGGGAGGAGCTGGTCAATGACCTGAAAAGAGCTGGGACCACCGTTTCCAAGGTTACTTGTGTAATGGTGTAATGCACTAAGACGTCATGGTTTGAAATCATGCATGGCACGGAAGGTTCCCCTGCTTAAACCAGCACATGTCCAGGCACGTCTTAAGTTTGCCAATGACCATTTGGATGATCCAGAGGAGTCATGGGAGAAAGTCATGTGGTCAGATGAGACCAAAATAGAACTTTTGGGTCATGATTCCACTAAACGTGTTTGGAGGAAGAAGAATGATGAGTACCATCCCAAGAACACCATCCCTACTGTGAAGCATGGGGGTGGTAGCATCATGCTTTGGGGGTGTTTTTCTGCACATGGGACAGGGCGACTGCACTGTATTAAGGAGAGGATGACCGGGGCCATGTATTGCGAGATTTTGGGGAACAACCTCCTTCCCTCAGTTAGAGCATTGAAGATGGGTCGAGGCTGGGTCTTCCAACATGACAATGACCCGAAGCACACAGCCAGGATAACCAAGGAGTGGCTCTGTAAGAAGCATATCAAGGTTCTGGCGTGGCCTAGCCAGTCTCCAGACCTAAACCCAATAGAGAATCTTTGGAGGAAGCTCAAACTCCGTGTTTCTCAGCGACAGGCCAGAAACCTGACTGATCTAGAGAAGATCTGTGTGGAGGAGTGGGCCAAAATCCCTCCTGCAGTGTGTGCAAACCTGGTGAAAAACTACAGGAAACGTTTGACCTCTGTAATTGCAAACAAAGGCTCCTGTACCAAATATTAACATTGACTTTCTCAGGTGTTCAAATACTTATTTGCAGCTGTATTATACAAATAAATAGTTTAAAAATCATATATTGTGATTTCTGGATTTTTTTTTTAGATTATGTCTCTCACAGTGGACATGCACCTACGACGACAATTTCAGACCCCTCCAAGATTTCTAAGTGAGAGAACTTGCAAAATAGCAGGGTGTTCAAATACTTATTTTCCTCACTGTATATGTAAGCATATGTACAGTGAATAAATATTAAGGCTATAACAGTGCAGAAATGTGTGGACATTTAAGAAGTACAGACAAATGGTTCTAAGGCTATGGCATTGAAGAGGAATGTGCAGAAGTGAAAGGTTATAGGATTATGGCATTTAAGAAATGTGCAAGCTGAATAAACAGTCTAATATATATATATATATATATATATATATATATATATATATATATATATATATATATATATATATATATATATATATATATTATACACACATTATATACACATACATGAATGTGAAATGTTGGGCAGAATGTACACTAGGGATATAAAGATACATATAGATAAAATAAATAGTGCAGATGAGGAGTAAAAAAGATATACTATGTAATATGTACATGTAAAGTACAGAGGTTATATACAGTGTTTTGTTTTGTTTTGTGTTTGTTTTGTAGTGCTCTAGCGGTGTAGTGTAGAGTTCAGTAATGAGATGGTGGATGGAAAAAAGCTGTCCCTGAACCTGCTGTTTCTGGTGCGTATGTTCCTGTATCTCCTTCTTGATAGTAGGAGGTTAAACAGTTTGTGACTGGGATGTGAAGAGTCTTTGATAATGTTATCAGACATTATGCACTGACTTGCGGTAATAAATATGAGCACAGCGTTTGCAGGACAAATAAAGTGATCTGTTGTAATGTCCGAGACTGGGATGTGAAGAGTCCTTGATAATGTTGTGAGCTCTGCGCAGACATCTGCTGTGGTGAAGGTGTTCAGTGGCAGATAGTTGGGTGCCAGTGATGCGTTGGGCGGTTTTGACTACCCTTTGCAGGGCTTTACGTTGAGTACAGTGATGGAGTTGGTCAGGATTCTCTCAATGATGGAGCGGTAGAAACTTGTTAAAATCCCTGGGGACAGATGGGATTTATTGAGACTTCTCAAGAAGTACAGGCGTTGTTGTGCTTTCTTAACCAGGGCTGAAGTGTTCTGCTGCCAGGACAGATCCTCAGAGATGTGAATTTCCAGGAACTTAAAGCTGGAGACTCGCTCTACCTCAGTTCCATTGATGTTGACTGGTAAATGTCTCTTACTGTTGGATTTCCGAAAGTCCACAATGAGCTCTTTAGTCTTTGTGGCATTTAGGGTCAGGTTGTTGTTGGCACACCATGCTGTCAGATTTTGGATCTCTTCCCTGTAGCCCGATTCGTCGTTGTTGTCGATCTGGCTGACCACGGTGATGTCATCTGTAAACTTGATGAAGATGTTGGAGTTATACAGAGGAGCACAATCGTGGGTGAACAGGGAGTAGAGTAGTGGGCTCAAAACACAGCCCTGTGGGATGCCAGTGTTTAGAATGAGGGTTGAGGATACATGGTTGCCCAACCTAACAGATTGAGGTCTGTTGGTGAGGAAGTCCAGCCTTTATTTGTCACATGTACATTACAGCACAGTGAGATTCTTTTCTTCGCATATCTCGATATATTTTTAGGAAGCTGGGGTCAGAGCGCAGGGTCTATATAGACAAGAACTGAGTGTTCTGGGTCAAACTAATCTAGGACTAGTGTTCAAGGATATCTTACAGGCCATGATACAGCACCCCTGGAGCACATAGGATTAAGAGCCTTGTTCAAGTTTGGATCAGGTTTCGAAACCTCGATCAGTAACCCAGAGTCTTAACCACTGAGATATTACCTTTCTGAACCAACCACCTAGTGTTACATCAAATCCAATCAGCATTGTAAAAGATTGTTCTGTTAGCTATCTAATCACCACTTATTTTTTTTCTACCTGGCCTTCTCTGCTCCCAGGTTGGATCTTTGGCAGACGGCGAGGCAGCGAAAATCAAAGGTATGCTTTTCAGTGACTCCTCCCTCTTTCCAGTCATGTAACCATTAAACCTGGTGGGAAAAAAAAAGCACAATATGTTTCTTCTGACAACGACTCAGACCCGGAAGCTCTATATAAAAACATACACTTAAGTTAGACTAAGACAGGATTCATATAGCGCGTAGGTGGGTGTACATAAAGAAGAGGTATCACTCACAGCTCGTCCAGATTATTCTCGCAGTAGAGCCAGTAGTTGTTGGATTTAAGGCCCAGATCCTCTTTCGTCCCATCCAGACCTATGAATATGCTGAGGCTGGCATCTCCATGCTTTAGCATGCTCAGCTGTTTCTGGATCTCTGGCATGCAAGGTAGTATTTTCAAAAAACATAGAAATGTTAGTAGGCAAACATATGCAGTACAGATCATATGGTTTGGATTTATTAATCACATTAACTGCATAGAAAGGGACTACGATAGAGCAGAAAAAACAGGAAGTCACATATTCACTATGAGTACAAGAGTATTGTCTTTTTTTCTGTCTAGAAATTGTTTACATCACTATAGAAAGCATTGCAAGTTCATTTTTCTTCTGACTGAATAGTTCTCCATTTGTATGTTGTTTAAGCATGAGTTTTTTCTACCACAGTTATTAGTATTAAAATATATTTTCCCAAACTATTTCTCATGTCCATCGGGTCCCTGCCATCTTTCTCTCACCTGGCCTAGTCTGAACCTCTTTGGGAAGTAGCTGCTGGTAGGTGTTGAAGATTCCTGCATCTGAGATCACAATGGGAGCATGAACATGGACCTCATCTTGCCCTTTCATAACACTCACTCCTGGAATCCAAACACATCACATTATCAGATCAGAGTACTTGAGCAAGCCGGTGAAAAGGAAACAATTTCCTGAGATGATTTGAGGTAGGACCCAGATTCAAAATGAAACTCATTCTCTTCTATGTGACACCAGAGATTATAAATCATTTCACTATAAAGGTGTGAAAGTATAAAGACAAACAGTAAACAGCATGGCTTCAGCAGGGGTAACAGGCCTTAAGGTGAAGCCGTTTTTCGTTTCACGAAAAGTGTGCAACCTCTCAGGTTCTAAGATTCGTGGCTTCTGAGTGTATAATTAATATTAGACAGCAGCATCCTAAACTTGCAAATCAGTGAAGAACAGAAAATACGTTCTTGATATTACCAATAGCCTCATTGGCAGAATTGAGCAGGATGCGGTTGACCGGAGCTCTGACAAGCACGGCTCCTCCTGCCTTCTCGATGATGGGGATCATGTTATAGGCGATCTGACTCGCACCACCTTTAGGGTACCAGGCACCGTTTAAAAAGTGGCACACCAGCAAACTGTGCAAGGAGAAACTGGCTTCTTTTGGAGGATTGCCTTCAAACACAATGAACATCTTACATCTACATATACAGCTTTTTAATGCCATAGTCAACCTCTAAGAGATTTAAAAATATGCCAAGAATACTGAATGAACTATCAAGTTGTTCAACATAAAAAAAAAAAAAACTACAGCTCCAGTCTCTAGCTGTGTAAACTCACCATAAGTAGCAAACATGTAGCAGAGCACGGCTCTGAGATCTTTATTCTCCGTGAGACTGTTCACCACCTCGGCCAGGCTGCGTGAGCCGTAGGAGAAGAAGGAGGACAGGCGATAAGCAAGCCCTGTATAAACCAAAAACCTAGCCACTGGGAACGGAATCAGCTTCAGCATCATCATCGTCCACACACTATTGCCACATTTCTGGATAGGGATATTAAATCAGCATGAACAGCATGAACTCAGACAGTAAACAATAGGAAGGGTGGAAATTAGGCTATTATATTTTTCAGTAGTTTATAAAGTAGGCCGGCCTGCAAAACCATTGAACAATAGATCAATACAGCAATACAGCACATCCTTACTGCACAGCATTGATATTTATTGCCGAATATTTTGTTTTATTTATAATAGCTACCGTAATTTTCGGACTATATATGGGTGCGCCTAATAGTCCGGAAATTACGGTAGCTATTATAAATAAAATATGAATTTTATTATGAAATTATATTTCATAATAAATTTATTATGCCGCACCCACTGAATTTTACAAATATTTGTCCTTGTTATTTTCTGATGCTCATTTCTAAGTTTCTTTGACTAACCCGTAACGCTGTTGCAAAGCAAAATAAAAAAGAGTTTTGGAAACCTGTCTGTGCTTATATGATTTCTGTTGCAACTGGAGTTAGTGAGCTTTCCCATGACCCAGACTCAACATGTTACAACGGCTTGTATCTAAACAGTAGCCGACCAAGAAAGTCATTGTTCACTGTCTTCCTCCCTTTCACAACTATTTCTTTCAGGAGTTTATCTTTTGGCATCGTTGTGCGTTTAAAAATCACCCGATGGAAGTTTTTTCTCCCGATGCCGTGCAGCTCAGAACACAGGTGAGGTGCGTTTTTTCGTTTTCGTTCGGAAATTTCATTGGTCTGATGTTATGGGGTTCAGTTTTTTGGCTTTTTTGACCGGGAAAAACCCAGGAAAATTCATAAATTAGCCGCTTCGTTGGTAAAAGCCGCGGGGTTCAAAACATGGGAAAAAAGTAGCAGCTTATAGTCTGAAAAATACGGTAATTTATGCAAAGTATAAAAGCAGCTGTGGAAAAGATACCACATACCTGCAGGGTTAAGAATAAAAAAAATTTCTTCTCCCCACTTGTTGCTAATGTGGCTTGTTCTTGTCGAAATTCTTCTCTACAACAGCCAAAGGATTCGATCATTTCTGTCCACACAGGCTGCCCAGGTGCTTGTTCAGTCTCTTGTTATTTCGAGACTGGACTACTGCAACTCTCTGCTGGAGGTCTACCTCTAAAGGCTATTCGTCCAATGAAAATGATCCAAAATGCAGTGTAGATTCATTCATTGCTAGAGATTTAAAGCACTTTTGTATTTCGCTCTGGACACAGGCGTCTGCTCAATGCCACAAATGTAAATGTAAATAAACTTTGTAAATCCATTATACATTATGGGTATTTTATATAATGTGATTTCTTTGCATACTTAAGTTTATCCAAAGGTTGGTGAAACTTGTGCACTCAACTCTGTACTCTGTACACAAATAACCAGTACAGGGCCTTCTGCTTAAATGCCGAAATGATCATCTAATGACCTTTCACCTCATTACAGTCTCGGACATTACAACAGATCACTTTATTTGCCCTGCAAACGCTGTGCTTATATTTATTACAGCAAGTCAGTGCATAATGTCTAATAACAAAACACACTATAATAGATACTTTTATCTAAATGACATTCTTCACATCAAGTCAGTCATCATCCCATCTAAAAAAAAATATCTAAAGAAATTGGCATGACAGTCTAACCCACCTGAACCAGTCTCATAAACTCATCGATGGCTTTCTCTTCTCCTGGGAAGCATTTTTTCAGCTCCTGGAGGAAACGTTCTTTTCCACTGTAAATGGGATAGATGCGCCGGTTCTCCGGTGGTCCCAGAACCACCTGGTCAAAGGGGTTTTCCATTGGTTCCCATTGCAGCTGCCCATTGGTCAGCTGATCCACTATGCAGCCAAACATCCCATTTTCCTCTACATCACCAATGTAGTGAATCCCTAAAGCAGAGGCATGGATAGGTGAGGTCTAACCTAACACAATGCTCCTTTATGTGTTTTCAACCAACATTTATCCAACACATCTGGCATTTATAAACAGTTTTCACAGGCAAGGTTTTATTTAATTAAAATTTTTTTCAAACCCGGTTTACTACAAAGCTCAACAACCAGTTTGCTTCAAAAATTGTGTAAGTTTGGGACTATGATGATCACAAATGTTGAGCTATTTTATGAGTTAGTGAGTAGCTCCTAGTTTTATAACCATATAGGCTATAGAAGACTGTAGAATTTTTTTAAAAACATTATCTATAATCACACACTCCAGTGCTCATGTTAGTTCTCACTCTCCAGTGTTCTGTATTGTTGAAAGATTTATGATCAAACTCTTGATGTCACCCAATAAGGATGGGTTCCCCTTTTGAGTCTGGTTCCTCTCAAGGTTTCTTCCTCATAACATCTAAGGGAGTTTTTCCTTGCCACAATCGCCACGGCTTGCTTTGAGACAATGTCTGTTGTGAAAAGTGCTATAGAAAAAAACTTGACTTGACCAAGTGATAAACAGTGAGAAACTTATGTGATCTTATATGTAAGCATATACTATACTGTACATGTAGAGGTGTACACTTTTTCAGCCAGGCATGAAATGAAATCTCACCAAAGCATGTATATAATTACATATTTTTAATTACACTTTTGAATAAATACATGTCCCTATGCTTTCCCAGTTTTATCCATGTCTGATCAGAGGTAAACTGAGATATTTCAAGTTTAACTGTCTACATTTGGAACACATCACCATAGCTTGGTTTAATGCCAACAGACTGCCTATAGGCTTCTATTATATATAAATTAACAAACTTGAAAAAGTATGTGATTTGCAATAACTCTAGGTTTTTAAGGTTCTAAAGTATATATGGTATATAGACAATCAGGTGCTATATCTGAGGATGAAAATATGCCTGATATGTCTAGCAATGGTGGATGAAGTACACAAACCATGTACTTGAGTTAAAGTAGAGATACACTAGATGAAATATTTCTCCCATTAAACTTTCACTTAAATAAAACTACAAAAGAATTTGCCTTCAAATGTACTCAAGTGTCCAAAGTATTATGATTTATTATGGCTATAATGTTCCTATTATCATTTTTGTTTTAGGATTCTTTACCTAATCAACTCATTTTATGTGATAATGTTAATCTCAGAACACCAATCTATTAATCGGATAATATTAGTTAGTCAAACGCTGATTGATATCTATTAAAATTGTCATGAGCCCAAAACCTTCTTTTCAACCTGTGCAAATATACCAAGGGGCCCACGGGTGCTGTGGCAAGTTGGAGTCACGGAGTTTCTTTCAATCATTTATTTCTTTCTAAATGTTCTGCTTGCTGTTGAACTGATGATAAACTGTATGTTGGGGAACAAGTTCAAAACAAGTTCAAAACAGATTGCACACTCTACCCTGATTGGTGGCTTGCTGTGTGCTTGACTAGTTCCTCATAAATAAAAGTTAAAGACTAATTTTGCAAAATGTAGTTGAGTAGAAAGTAGGATATTTGACTTTGAAATGTAGTGAAGTTAAAGTAAAAGTCTTACTTGAAAAGTCTTCCCAAATGGAAATACTTCAGTAAAATACAGATACGTGAAAAAGCTACTTAAATACAGTAAGGAATTACATTTACTTTGTAACAGTCCACCACTGATGTCTAGAGACTAAAAACAGCCAAATCCCCCAAACTATTTCGTTCTCACCAATGTCAAACTCAAAGCCTTTCTCAGAGAATGTGTGACAACATCCTCCAGCTCGATCATGTTGTTCCAGCACCAGGACCTTCTTTCCAACCTTGGCGAGCAGAACGGCGATGCTCAGCCCACCAATACCACTGCCAATCACAATGGCGTCAAGGTCCTGGGGGACTCTGCTGACCAAAAAGCCTGTGGATAGAAACAATAATGTTTAAGGTAACAGTATTCTGCATACGAATTCCATTAATAAAATATAAGTCCTGCATAAATATTCACTTACACACCACCCCTCCCCTACCTTTAATCCCTCAGGGTGCTCTCAGATTTCTGATACTGTGATACTATTCATACAAATGTAATAAAATCCCAATCATCTACTGACAGCATGTCACAATGAGCTCCAAAGTTCACATTGTGATATGTAAATTTTTATTTTTACGACATTTGGCAGACATCCTTATCCAAAGTGACTTACAAGTGAGCAGTTGTTGGTTATCTGTGATTTGAACTTTTGGCCTTCTGATACAGTATCCAACACCTTAACCATTGAGCTACCAGGAAAGTGCTAACTATAATTTTTACCAAGCCTTAAGAAAGCCTTTTATCTTCCTATCTATCTACAATCACAATTCCAAAAAGGTTGTGACACTGTGTAAAATGTAAATAAAAACAGAATGCTATGATTTGCAAATCTCATAAATTGTATTCACAATAGAACTTGACTGAGAAAAAAAAAATAGGTAATTTTGATAATAAGGTAATTGATAAGGTAATTGAATTCTGCAGCAAGTCTCGAAAAAGTAAGTTTTATTCAAATTAAACGTTTGGAGAAACATTTTGCAACTAATAAGGTTAATTGACAACAGGTCAGTAAGATGACTGGGTATAAATAGTGTATCTTAGAGAGTCTTGCAGAAGTAAAGATGGGCAGAGCTGTGAAAGACTGTGTCTACAAATTGTTGAGCAATTTCAGAATAATGTTCCTCGACATACAATTTCAAAAGATTTTAATATCTTCTCATTTACAGTTCAGAATATCATCAAGCGTTTTAAAGAATCTGGAGAAATCTCTGTACACAAGAGCAAAAATTAATATTGGATGCTGATGATCTTCAGACCCTCAGGTGGCACTGCATTTAAAACAATGCAATGGAAATCATTGCATGGGCTCATTAACACCTCTAGAAACCACTGTCTGTGAACACAGATTGCCATCTCATCCACAAATGCAGGTTAAATCTCTATCATGCAAAGAAGAAGGCATGCGTGAACATGATCCAGAAACATCAATATACTCTCTATAGTATATCATCACTATACTGAGTCAAAGTGTATACAATTTTAATTTCTTTTTGGAAACCATGGATACCTTGTCCTCTGGACTAAAGAGAAAAAGGACCATCTGGCTTGTTATCACTGCTCAGTTCAAAGCTTCAATTAATCTGGTTTTGAAATTGTATTATTATTTTTTTTTATTCAATGTTTTGTTTATTATAACTAGATAAAACCCTAATTCAGCGTATTTATGTACAAAATGTGCTTAAGAAATGCAGAAGTCATATTTCTAAAATCTTATTATTGCATGAAGGATTTCTCTTTGAACAAATTCACCTATGATGGGATGTTTCTTTCTGTAAAAAAAAAAAAAACAAACAAAAAAACCCCGAAAAAAACAAACAAAAAAAATAGCATTTGAGTATGCAAGGTGAAGAAATTTGTGTAACTCAACATTTGTATTGTTTTTAATGATAATTGCAGATGGCAAGTTGACACCCATTTTTAAATAATCTATATAAAATGTAATATAACATAGTTTTGACAATTTTTGTTTAAAAAGAAAAATACACAGACATTTTGTTCAGTTGTGAAGATATAAGCAACTAAAATATATAATTAATTACATTTTGTATATTAATTAAATGATATAGGCATACATTTGATATACAAACATTGAAAACAAGCATTAGAAAGTATAGTAAATCCGCAGTAAATCACGTTTGAAAACAGGAAAGTTAAATGTTGTAGAGAATGGAATGGAGAAAAGCAGCAATCTAATTTTTTTTAATCTTGATTAAAAAAAGGAAAAACAATATTTGAAAAATATCTCGCTTGAAACCACAACAGCGACTAAAAAATTTAATCGTTTACTGTTGCTGTTATTTGCTGCTTTTAGATTTAGTGTTTGTTTTCCGTTTTAATTGAATTCATCACTATGTCGCGATTGCGCAAGCTGATGCTGTCTGATGATATCTGTCAGTCTGTCTGTCTGCCTGCCTGTCTGTCTGTCTGTCTGTCTGTCTGTCTGTCTGATTGCCTGTCTGTCTGTCTGCCTGCCTGTCTGTCTGTCTGTCTGTCTGTCTGTCTGTCTGTCTGTCTGTCTACCTGTCTGTCTGTCTGATTGCCTGTCTGTCTGTCTGTCTGTCTATGCATAACTAACACACGATTATACACATCTATCTATCCTTTAGTACTTTATTTTTCTATTTCGTAAATATGATTTAAAAAAAACAGTAAATTGAGCTTATGTCTGAAGAAATATGTACAAACCCATGTAAATACACATGTACAAACACCCATTAACACTCACCCTGCTTTAACACTTTGTTTCTCTCCTTTTTATTCAGCTCCACTGGTCTGGGAGACTCGATCGCGTTGATGTCAAAAGGACACGGACCGGAAGTCCCCAACACATATTTAAAAAACAATGCAATAATCAACACTGCGACGATTAATCCTACAGAGAGACACATCTTCCAGCAACGCTCTTTAAAACCCTGTCCCTGTTTCTGTCACTGTCCCTATACGTGAACTTTCACTTTCAGGATTTAACTTCCACCAGAGGGCGCGCAGGTTGTTTTTTGTTTTGTTTTGTTTTGTTTTGTTTTGTTTGTTTAATAATGACTCCAAAACATAAATAACAAAGCTAGGTTAATGAAAGAAACCAAAGTTACAAAGTGGTACAAAATTGCAAAAAAAATTTAACTGATGACAAAGTGACAGTCTTGAGGGCTTTAGTGTTGCTGGAGATAGTGAGGGTGTCTGGGTAGGATTTAAAGGGCGGGTGTTATTTACACTGTTAAAGAGTTGGATAGCATGATAAACATGGCTAAAGAAAAAAAAAATACAATAAAAAAATGGACGTTGTTCCAACAGGTTTGTATAAGTTGCATAAAGATGTTTTCAAATATGGCCCCTCATGATGTCATGAAGGGCAGAATTCCTGACAGAACCCTGGATGACAACGAGAAATTTTGTGATAAAGGTTCTTTATACTTTCACACGTACATTACAGCACAGTGAAATTCCTTATTTAAATATTTCAGCGATATTAGGAAGCCAGGGACAGCCTTGATACAGTACCCCTGGATCACAGAGGGTTAAGGGTCTTTCTCAAGGGCTCAAGAGTGACAGCTTGGTGATACTTGGGTTTGAACCCCTGATCTTCCGATCAGTGACGAAAACATAAATACAAAGATGTGAAACTCCTTTCAGAACAAAGCCGTATTTACACATTACCAGAAGAGTTAAAAAAACACATTCATCCTTAGCACCAAGGAAGGAACATAAAGGCTATTTCAAAATAAAGCTTAGCAGGATAGTTGAAAGGAAGTATTTTATAAAGAACATCTTATAAACCTATAAGCATGTTAGAAACACCATGGAAACATGTCAATTAAATATTTTAAAGGCGGAGTCCACATATTTTTCACATGGGATGGTATTCAAGAAGCCAAATGGACACAATGTCTAGAGGAGGAAACGATCTTGTTCTTGAATAGAAGTCTAATTCTTCAGTTACGACCAGAAGGAGTAGATACAAAACAGAAGGTCCTTCTAGTTTGAAAGGGATGAACTTTAAACAAAAAGTCCTGAAATCTGAGTCATTAAGAAGCATTATGACCTCATTAGGAATGGCATCCATTACAACGACAAACTCTCGTGGAGTGACGGGTATTTAAAACATAGTCAGAAACTCAGAGTAAGAAAACATGAGACAGGATTCAGGAAATGTTTATGGTCTGTGGAAGTCTATGGGCTCTGCTGTGTCATAGATCCTACATCATTCAATGAAGCACTTGACAGTTTTTTTAATCATTTAATACTTTTATAATAACTACCTGAGTAAAAGAATAACTAAATTAGGATTTTAAATAAAGGTTACATAACTCAGTGTGGTGCCTCAAAAAAGATATGAAAGAAGTTATGAAAAGAAAATGGTTTAGTTTCAGTTCTCATTAACCAGCAAAATAGAGGGAACTTAATTTCAATGTTGTTGAAGCCGGACAGGCTGTTGCTGCTGCTATGATGAAATTCATAAATTATGGATTCTCCAAAGAGCCATACTGTATGTCCAGCATAAGGTCTTTGCTGCCTAATTAAAAAAGCTGATTTTGGCCGCTAGTGGAATAACAGTGGTTTTGTCAAGTTTATCAAATCAAGTAAGGTCCACAATAACGTTTTAATTAGGAACACAGATACTGACTGAAGAGTAAGCAGGCCTCACACTTGTTTCTCTTATCTCATAGATCTTTGGTGTCTGTATAATGTCTGTCAAGTCAAGTCAAGTTTATTTCTATAGCGCTTTTCACAATAGACATTGTCTCAAAGCAGCTTTACAGAAATCAACAGTTAAGGTGAATGGTGTGTATTTATCCCTGATGAGCAGCCGTGGCGACTGTGGCAAGGAAAAACTCCCTTAGATGTTATGAGGAAGAAACCTTGAGAGGAACCAGACTCAAAAGGGGAACCCATCCTTATTTGGGTGACATCAAGAGTTTGATCATAAATCTTTCAACAATACAGAACACTGGAGAGAGAGAACTAACATGAGCACTGGAGTATAAGATTATAAGTAAATGTTCTTTCAACAGTCTTTGGTATAAAAGTAGGAGCTACTGAGCTCAACATTTGTGATCATCACAGATCCTGCACCAGCTTCTCCATGCCAGAGCCTTTAAACACTCCAGGAGGTCCAATGTCAAAACTCCTGTCTGTAAGCTCAATACAATATGAGCACGCAGTAAACATAACTTCTGGGTTGACTGGTCCATAGTATTGGTCTTTTTTCCCTATATAATAAGGATTGAAGACCAAAAATCCTAAATGTATGTGAATTTATATGGCTAACACATTTTTGGTTTTCCCTGTCCTATCCTTATTACCAAAAAAGGGATAGTTTTATCTCAGGCTTTGTCCAGTGTGAATAGATACTTGACTGTTTCCTATAAACTGAATAATGTACATGCCATACTGTGTGCTTTGTGGTTCTTCCCTGATATCAGTCAGTCACCACAGGGCATTGTAGATGGCATCGGAAACCTTTCCTAAACTACTAAAACTCTTCAAGATTTCATTTTAATTCACGCATAAGATTGATTTTATTTTTTAAAGATTAAAGAGTATACCTGGTCCACATGTGTGATATCTCTGATATTTTCTGCATGTTCTTGATTCTTGAAGATCTGCTTTTATCATTATAGAAGAGACTATAAGGTATCTGCAAGGGAAAAAACACGTGTTCTACCATAATTACTTTATCTACCCATCTATTTAGGCTGAGAGATATGGATCATAGCAGTGTTACAATTTGATCACTTTGAGCAGTGGACAAAAGGTCAGCATGGGCACTTTATTACTAAGCCTTCTGTGTCTATGATCCTGTCATCTGTTCACTGGTTTTTCTTTTTACTATCAAGCTGTCCATGAGCCTGTCATCAGTGTACTGGTTAACCCTGTTGTCAGTTTATTGGTAGACTTTCAGAAGGTGGGGGGGTTCAAGCTATCCATGAGCTTATTGTCAGCTTACTGGCTGACCTTCAGAAAGTCAGAGGTTCAAGGTGTCCATGACCCTATTGTTAGATTATTGGCTGACCTTTAGAAAGTCAGAGGTTCAAG
The DNA here is from genome assembly GCF_946808225.1 of Silurus aristotelis. NCBI lineage: Eukaryota > Metazoa > Chordata > Actinopteri > Siluriformes > Siluridae > Silurus > Silurus aristotelis. Next base: position 5,940,073 of record NC_139590.1, read on the forward strand.
GTGTGCATGACCATACTGATAGATTACTGGTTGACTTTCAGAAAGTTGGGGGGTTCAAGCTATCCATTAACTTATTGTCAGCTTACTGGCTGACCTTCAGACTGTCAGAGGTTCAAGGTGTCTATGACCCTGTTGTTAGATTACTAGTTGACTTTCAGAAACTCAGAGGTTCAAGCTATCCATGACCTTATTGTCAACTTACTGGCTGGTCACAGTTCAAGCTGTCCATGAACCTGTCATCAGTTTACAGGTTGTCATATTTGCTGTCATTTGTTTACTGGTTGACCAACAGAAGGTCGGGGGTTTAGGCTGTGCATGACCCTATTGTCAATTTACTGGTTAACCCTGTCAGCTTACTGGTTGACCTTCAGAAGGCAAGTTGTTCAATCTATCTATGAACCTGCCATTAGTTTACTGGTTGACCTTTAGAAGGTCAGGGGTTCAGGCTGTACATTACCCTGTTGTAAGTTTACTGGTTGATCTTCAGAAGGTCCAACACATTAAGTTTGAGAAATGAGTCTTTATTTACTAATATATTTATTTCCTTAAAGGGTGCCACTGTAAAAAACTAAATATACTGTGGGTTTAAACTAGGTAGAGAAGATGCAATGGGCTAAATCCCACTGGCACCATTATTAGTAGGTTGTAATTAACATAGAAAACCAGTAACCCCAAAAGAAAAAGACTAACATGCCAGTGAAAGGTCTCTAAGGTTAATTACAAAATTCATCTTAAACCCTACCAAAGATTTTGTGTTAATGATAAAGATTGATGTACAAGTCACTCAGGATGATTTTTTTTAAATAAAAAAGACAGCCAATGTTCGTAAGAAACTGCGAAGCTGGTTTATTGGTTTATCAGATAATCATGGTACAATGTTACCATTAACATTTCCATGCATACTTTAGTATGGTCAGACACTCCTATTAACTGGATTCGAGTAGATGGGATTTAAAACGAGTAACTCCAAAATAGTGATAGTGCAAACACTAGAATATTAATATAATTATTTTGTCTTTATATAATTCAAGGTTGCAGGTGGGTTTTTTTCTACAGCATGAACAGAATTACAAGCACAAAACAGAAATAATGAATACATATATGAATATAAAGCTATTTTCATAGACTTCCTTTTCTCTATGCTTTAGGTGATTAGTAATTAGTGTACCAAGAAAAAATCCACAAATTGATCAAAACACTGATCAAGATAAGAGGAAAAATCAGGTGTAACATCACAGAAATGTCACAGACACAGTCACAGTACTGTCATTCGTTGAGTCAATAATCATGATTCCTTATCTAAAACTGCTCCAAGTGCTTCACTTAACTTGAGATTCACAAATCTACAAGATTTGAACACAAAGTTGAGTTTAATCCTACAGTAGCAGTATACATTTCAACATTAAACCACAACTGAATGTTGGTTCAAACAAATAAAATTACTTTGCAGTCACTATATACATTATTTGTTCATCCTTCAGTAACAGTAATCATGATACAACTTGCGTCAGTACATTGTTACTGTTACATTGTCTGTAATATTAAAATGAGCTTTCCATCATTTGCTATTTAAATTTCTTATAAGTGCACTAGAAGTCATATATTAATAAAAATCAGGGCTCTGTAGAGCTTAATTTACTGAAGATTATATGATGATAATTCTGTTCGTTAACAGTTGGTATTAATGTGCCTTCTTGCTGGTACTTAAATCAGGTGGGGGACATGTTGCGCTCTGTGATTACTGGACTTTCTTAGAGTTGGCATGGTTCAGTTTCTTTTGGAGGTTTTTGACATCACCGTAAAGGTTGCGGTTGAGAAGAACAGAGCCGCAGACTAAAGCTCCAGCGATGGCCCCCCCAAAACCACACGAAAACAGGTCTTGACCTAACAGAAAAATGTAGACCAACAGAAAATGAGCAAGTAAATATTCCTGCAACATTACGTGAAGCAAAACAGAGTCGTCATAAAGTTTTTAGAAAACGCACACACCTGTGAGGAAGAGGTTTTTGATGGGCGTTTGAGGTCTGATTGTGGCACAGACGTCTGCAGTGAAGCGGGAAGTGCAGTGATCAGCTCCGTAGATCTCTCCTTTAGGAGCTGCTAAATAGTGCTGATTAGTGATGGGAGTACCGGCGTCCATGTACTCGATCTGTACAGGGGAAGGGAGAGAGAAGAGAAAGTGCAGCTCACTAATCAAACACTGCAAAAAAAAATCGATCCTAGCAATCTCTTGAATATCGCCAAATATATCTAGTATTTACTGTATTAATAAAAGATTATAAATAGACCAAATATAAGATTTGATGAGATAAGATACAATGTAGATGCATTACAATGACATGATCGTAACTTGGTAAATAAACATCGTAAACATCATGAGTCGAGACATGAACTTGCCTACCAAGGAATCTTGAGGAATGGTGATTAGTATAGGGTAGTATACTGTAATTTGTTATTAATTTAACAAATTTCAGTGTATAATTTAGCAAAACAGAGCGATTTACACGATCATAATGTATACCATTTACAGTATATATATATGAATTATATACTGTATGTATGTGTCAGCAGGCGTGTGGACGAGTGCCGGTTTGCGAAGGGAGGGTTCTGTTCTCTCTGTTTCAGTGTCTAGGGACGCCGGTGAAAAGACAAGAGTTAAAACTGGGCTTTAAAAGACCAAAAACAGTAAAGAGTAAGTCATCTCACGTGGCGGGAGATACGTACATCCAAAAATCGTTCCAACATATCTTACCGCTTATACGCCGTTACGTTTGCCTGCCTTGTGAAACTTAAAATTTTGTCGTTCCGCTATCGATACGTCATAATTCAGGGACTGCCTGTATTTGGGTTACTGTTATAATAGGAAATACTACATAGTTCAGACATAATAAAACACATATGAAAATACATATTTCCACTTGCTGTAATTTTTTTTTGGAAACAGATATTATTGTAAATAGAATGGAGGAGGTGGTAGTTTAGTGGTAATGGCATTGGACTTTGGATTTGAATTCAGATTTTCAGACTTTCAGATTCTCAGGTGTATGAATGAGATAAATGTAAGTTGCTCTGGATAAGGGCTTCTGCCAAATGCCATAAATGTAAATGTTAAAGTAGAGAATTACAGGAAATAGTACCATACCCTGTCCTTGATCTTGGGGAAAATCTGAGTTACCACCTCCAAAACCGAGTTGATGATGGCTGCTTTGAGCTCTTTATAGTCGGCCCCTCTGTTCTTGACTTTCTCATCTTTCCATTCTTCAAACCATGGGTAAGGGGCGAAGCTGACCACAGTCAGTGTGGATTTCCCTAAACAAGATACAGCGTTCAGTAGTTTTCAAATCAACTTCTGAAAAAACAGAGCTAATCATTTAGTATTATATTTATAAACTTTAGATTGCTCTGTTAGCAATCTGTTCTTTTTTAAACCTGGGTTTCTGAGCTCCCAGGTGGAATCTTTGGCAGACGGTGAGGCGACAAAAAGCAGAGGTATGCTTTTTACTGATTCCTCCCTCTCTCCAGTCATGTAGCTGTTTATCCTGGCGGGGGAAAAAAAAGACGCTTTAAATCTTCTGACAAAGGCATATAAGGAAGCCGTATATAATTACATACACATTAAAGTTGGACTAACGCAAGATTCATATTGCACGTAGTAGGTGGACAATGTAGGTGTGGTGTACATGAGGAAAAGTTGTTTAGTCACTCACAGCTCGTCCTGATTATTCTCGCAGTAGAACCAGTAGTTGTTGGATTTAAGGCCCAGTTCGTCTTTTGTCCCATCCAGACCTATGAATATGCTGAGGCCGGCATCTCCATGCTTTAGCATGCTCAGCTGTTTCTGGATCTCTGGCACGCAAGGTAGTATGTACAAAAAACATAGACATGTTAGTAGGCACACATATGCAGTACAGATCATATGGTTTGGATTTATTTATCACATTAACTGCATAGAAAAGGACTACGATGGGGCAGAAAAACCAGGAAGTCACATATTCACTATGGGTACAAAGAATTGTTAATTTTTGCCATATGTAGCACATATAGACTCTTTGTTACTGTATATTACAATACATTTTCTCAAACCATTCCCCATCCCTGATCCCTGCCATCTCTCTCTCTCTCTCACCTGGACTAGTCTGAACCTCTTTAGGAAGTAGCTGCTGGTAGGTGTTGAAGATTCCTGCATCGGAGATCACAATGGGAGCATGCACATGGACCTCATCTTGTCCCTTCATCACACTCACTCCTGGAATCCAAACACATGATCAGATCAGATGATCTACAGAAATGATGTACAGTAATTACGTCTACGACGATCTAGATTCAAGTTTAGAACCCGGACTCGAAATAGATCCCATTCTCTTCTAGGTGACACCAGAGATTATAATCATTATAGTATACAGGTTTAAATGGAACGCACACAAGTGCAGAGTGCAGTCTCTAAAATTTTGAAACTTGCGGCTTCTGAGTTTATAATTAAAATTAAAGAGTGGCATCAGAACCTGGCAAATTAGTGAAGAACAGAAAATATTAGGGCTGTGTATATATTGGGATAGTTCTTATTTTATACATATACAAACCTTAGCAAAAAATAAATAAATTGATTAATAAAAAAAAAAAAATATATATATATATATATATATATATATATATATATATATATATATATATATATATATATTCGGGATTGCATGCCTTGCCCTGATGGCAGTATGTGCGGTTTGTTTCTCAGGTGGAAATATGTTCGAATGGCATCAAAAACCTTAGGAACAACATGTTCTGTTCGTGGTTGCACTTATAACCAGAAAAGCTTAATTTGTTATTTAAAGAACAGTGCTATACACGTCAAGTAAGAGCAACCTGCACTTGCGAGAGTGTACGACGTGCCTGTCCTGTCTTGTCTTGCCTGACTGCATTCTCTACCTTTATAGAAGTAATAATAGTCTTTCTTACTCTTTTTTTGCCTCCTAAAGACTGTAGCTTTTAGAGGTAAAACACTAGTTCAGATCATGCTTCTACTATTAGCCTAATGGTAACACTAATAATATTCATCAATCATCATCAATCCCAACCCAGCCATTAGGGGGGCACAAGCCAGTGTACTCTTAGTGCCGGTCCCAAGCCCGGGTAAATGGGGAGGGTTGCGTTAGGAAGGGCATCCAGCGTAAAACATGTGCCAAATCAAATATGCGGATCACAAATGAGAATTTCATACCGGATCGGTCGAGGCCCGGGTTAACAACGACCGCCACAGGTATCGTTAGCCGACAGGGTACCGGTGGAAATTGGGCTACTGTTGGCCGAAGGAGGAGAAGGAGAGGAGGAAGGCGTCTACAGAGACGACAGGAAAAGGAGCAGTGTAGGAGAGTAGAGGTTCGGGTTGGTACTTTAAATGTTGGTACTATGACGGGTAAAGGGAGAGAGATAGCTGATATGATGGAGAGGAGAAAGGTAGATGTGTTGTGTGTTCAGGAGACCAAGTGGAAAGGGAGTAAGGCCAGGAACATTGGAGGTGGGTTTAAACTGTTTTATCATGGTGTGGATTAGAAGAGAAATGGTGTAGGGGTGATTCTGAAGGAAGAGTACAGTAAGAGTGTAGTGGAGGTGAAGAGAGTTTCTGATAGGGTGATGATCGTGAAGGTGGAAGTTATAGGGATGATGATAAATGTCATCAGTGCCTATGCTCCACAAGTTGGCTGTGAGATGGAGGAGAAGGAAAGATTCTGGAGTGAATTAGATGAAGTGGTAGATGGTGTACCTAGGAAAGAACGATTGGTGATTGGGGCAGACTTTAATGGGCATGTAGGTGAAGGGAACAGAGGTGATGAGGAGGTGATGGGTAGGTATGGTTTTAAGGAGAGGAATGTGGAAGGGCAGATGGTGGTAGATTTTGCTAAAAGGATGGAAATGGCAGTGGTGAACACGTATTTTAAGAAGAAGGAAGATCATAGGGTGACGTATAAGAGTGGAGGAAGGTGCACACAGGTGGATTATCTTCTGTGTAGGAGATGCAACCTGAAGGAGATTGGAGACTGTAAGGTGTTGGCGGGGGACAGTGTAGCTAGACAGCATCGAATGGTGGTCTGTAGGATGGTTTTGCAGGCGAAGAAGAAGAGGAGGAAAGTAAGGTTTGAAAGAAGAATAAGATGGTGGAAACTGAAGGAGGAAGAGTGTAGTGTGAGGTTCAGGGAAGAGGTCAGACAGGGGCTTGGTGGTGGTGAAGAGGTGCCGGATGATTGGGCAACTACTGCAGGAGTGATGAGGGAGGCAGCTAGAAAAGTACTTGGTGTGACATCTGGAAATAGAAAGCAAGACAAGGAGACGTGGTGGTGGAATGAGGAAGTGCAGGAGAGCATTAGGGGAAAGAGATTGGCAAAACAGAAGTGGGATCGACAGAGTGATGAGAAAAGTAGGCAGGAGTACAAGGAGATGCGGCAGCAGGTTAAAAGGGATGTGGCGAAAGCCAAGGAAAAGGCATATGAGGAACTGTATAAGAGGTTGGACACTAAGGAAGGAGAAAAGGATTTATACCGATTGGCCAAGCAGAGGGACCGAGCTGGGAAGGATGTACTGCAAGTTAGAGCAATAAAGGATGGAGAGGGAAATGTGTTGACTAGTGAGGAGAGTGTGTTGAGAAGATGGAGGGAGTATTTTGAGCAGCTGATGAATGAGGAAAATCAGAGAGAGAGAAGGTTGGAGGATGTGGAGTTGGTGAAGCAGGATGTAGATAGGATTAGTAAGGAGGAAGTGAGAGCAGCGATTAAGAGGATGAAGAATGGAAAGTCGGTTGGACCAGATGACATACCGGTAGAAGCGTGGAGATGTTTAGGAGAGATGGCAGTGGAGTTTTTAACCAGATTGTTTAACAGGATTCTGGAAGGGGAGAGGATGCCTGAGGAATGGAGAAGGAGTGTGCTGGTACCGATCTTTAAGCATAAGGGAGATGTGCAGACCTGCAGTAACTACAGGGGAATTAAGTTGATCAGTCACACCATGAAGTTATGGGAAAGAGTAGTGGAAGCCAGGCTGAGAGAAGAGGTGACCATCTGTGAGCAACAGTATGGTTTCATGCCGAGGAAGAGCACCACAGATGCCTTATTTGCTTTGAGGATGTTGATGGAGAAGTATAGAGAAGGACAGAAGGAGCTGCATTGTGTATTTGTGGATTTAGAGAAAGCGTACGACAGGGTGCCGAGAGAGGAGTTGTGGTATTGTATGAGGAAGTCAGGTGTGTCAGAGAAGTATTTGAGGGTGGTGCAGGACATGTATGAGGACAGTGTGACGGCAGTAAAGTGTGCAGTAGGTACGACAGACTGGTTCAGGGTGAAGGTTGGACTACATCAAGGATCGGCCCTGAGCCCTTTCCTGTTTGCAGTGGTGATGGACAGGTTGACGGACGAGGTCAGACAGGAGTCTCCCTGGACTATGATGTTTGCAGATGATATTGTGATTTGTGGTGAGAGTAGTGAGCAGGTTGAGAAGAGCCTGGAGAGGTGGAGATATGCGCTGGAGAGAAGGGGAATGAAAGTCAGTAGGAGTAAGACAGAGTACATGTGTGTGAATGAGAGGGAGGACAGTGGAGTGATGCGGTTGCAGGGTGAAGAGGTGAAGAAGGTGGAGGAGTTCAGGTACCTGGGGTCAACAGTGCAAAGTAATGGAGAGTGTGTTAGGGAAGTAAAGAAAAGAGTGCAGGCAGGGTGGAGTGGGTGGAGAAGAGTGACAGGAGTGATTTGTGATAGAAGAGTATCTGCAAGAATGAAAGGGAAAGTTTATAGGACTGTGGTGAGACCTGCGATGTTGTATGGATTAGAGACAGTGGCATTGAGTAAAAGACAGGAGGTGGAGCTGGAGGTAGCAGAGCTGAAGATGTTGAGGTTTTCGTTGGGAGTGACGAGGATGGACAAGATTAGAAATGAGTTTATTAGAGGGACAGCACATGTAGGATGTTGTGGTGACAAGGTGAGGGAGGCGAGATTGAGATGGTTTGGACATGTGCAGAGAAGGGACATGAATTATATTGGTAGAAAAATGCTGAAGATGGAGCCACCAGGTAGGAGGAAAAGAGGAAGGCCAAGGAGGAGGTTCATGGATGTGGTGAGGGAAGACATGCAGGTAGTTGGTGTAAAAGAGGCAGATATAGAGGACAGGGTGGTATGGAGACGGATGATCCGCTGTGGCGACCCCTAATGGGAGCAGCCGAAAGAAAAAGAAGAAGAAGAAGAATCATCATCAATCCCACTTCAAACCAAAAACAACCGCCATCATTTTTTTTTTTTAAATCGATATTGCATTTTTGAGAATCAATACAGTATCGCCGAAGAATAATATCGTGATATTCATGTGTACCGATATTTTCTTACACCTTTAGAAAATACGTTCTTGATATTACCTATAGCCTCATTGGCAGAATTGAGCAGGATTCGGTTGACCGGAGCTCTGACAAGCACGGCTCCTCCCGCCTTCTCGATGATAGGGATCATGTTATAGGCGATCTGACTCGCACCACCTTTAGGGTACCAGGCACCGTTCATGTAGTGGCACACCAGCAAACTGTGCATGGAGAAACTGGCATCTTTTGGAGAATTGCCTACAAACACAATGTATATTTAAGTATGGCATTTTTTCCTTTGGTATAAGATGCAACAGAACATATTGAATTAGCTCCGGTCTCTAGCTGTGTGAACTCACCATAGGTACCGAAGATGTAGCAGAGCACGGCTCTGAGATCTTTATTCTCCGTGAGGCTGTTCACCACCTCGGCCAGGCTGCGTGAGCCGTAGGAGAAGAAGGAGGACAGGCGATTGGCAAGCCCTGTATAAACCAAGAACTTAGCCACTGGGAACGGGAGCAGCTTCAGCATCATCATCGTCCACACACTATTGCCACATTTCTGGACAGAGACATTAAATCAAAACCTGTTTATTAATGTGCAGTGAAAACTATGATTCAAATCGTTGTAATAGAAAATCAACAACTTCTAAACAATCACAATAGCTATCATGGAGGGAATATTTTATTATAAATAGTCTTCAATGAGAAATAGAAACCCCCAATGACTCCTAATCAATAAGCACTTTGAAATTTAAGTACTTATAAATTAATCATAAACACATATTCAAATGCAAGAGTGGAATTTAGGGTATTGCATTTATTTTTTTAATTATGTCTTTTTCATAATTTCTCATGCACTCAACTTTGTACTTTACACAAATAGCCAGTACATTAAGAAAGGGCCTTATCCCAAATTTCCTGGCCGCACATTGGGCAAAAAAATCACTGCCTAAATCCCGAATGCCATCATCCTTCCAGATTTAAAATCATGAGCATTCTCATGACCTTTCACATAATTTCAGTCTCAGACATTACAACAGATCACTT
>NC_139590.1:5954450-6121950 GCF_946808225.1 Silurus aristotelis
CTTGTTGACATTCAGAAGATCGGGGGTTCAAGAACTACATGACCCTATTTTAGTTTACTGCTTGACCTTCTGATATTTTTGGGGGTTCAAGCTCTCCATGTCCCTATTGTCAGTTTAATGGTTGTCCTTTTTATTGTTGATTACTGGTTGACCTTTAAAAGGTTCAAACCCTGGCCTTGAGCAAGGCCCTTAACCCTCCAGGGGGCACTGTATCATGGCTAAACGTGTCCTTTGACCGCAGCTTTTGTTATATGTGGAATTTTAATTAAATGCATCTCTCTATAAACACCTGCGATATTAAAGATGTCCTAACATCTAGCAATTTACCCGTTTATTAAATTCCCAATTCACCCATCAAAGAAAATCAGATCCTTTTACTTTTACATTTTTCCAACACATTAACTTAGAGAAGTGTCTCTTTATTTAAATCCTAATATATTCCATCCCTTGAATGGTGCCAATGTAACAAAATAATACATTTACCTCTCAGTTGCTTTCATGTCTGATTGGTTTTGTTCACTTACATAATTAAAATTACATCATGCCTGGTTAAAAATTACACTAAAAAAAGATATCAGCTTCTAAATTTATATCAGGAGTCACAAAGAGTTCAGAGAGAGCACGTGATCTCGCAGATCCTCCTTTCTGCTGTTAAACACGACAGATCCACCCATTGCCCATCGTAATAACCCACACAGTCTTCTCTCTCTGATTCGCTGTCCTCGGACATATGCTTCCACCACCTTAAAAGAAAACAAATTCACACTTCGTCTCAGTCAATCCCAGCATGTTCTGATAAGATGATATACAGTATTTCCCCAAACTGTTATAATATATATATTTAAAAAAAAACAGATTTCTTTTAATCAGAACTTTTGTTTAAGTAGAACTGACTAAAATGTACAAAGCATGGTGTGTGTGCTACATAGAGCTCTCAGCTCAATCCAACTGAACACCTTTGTGATGATTTAGAATCACCAAGCCTTGGTTTTTAGATTTGAAAAGTTCAGCAAAGCCAATCATTAGAAGAGAGAAAGAAACTCTTACGAGAGATTGCGCACAAGAGGCGTTTCATCTACCCACAGCCACTTGCCCTGGTTTTCAGCAGTTCTCAGACCAATCCAGTGCAGAGAATTGCTAAATGTGTTCATTGCACCAACAAGAAACATCTTAAAAGCCAGAGCACATAGATATTATAAGCATAAGTTTTGTATTATAAAGATATTATACAGTCTTTCTAATTCTCGCATCATACATGTTCCTCGTTACTGTTAACGATCACCAGGTCTCCTCCTAATTCCTGACAGTTCTCTCTACTGGAACTCCAGCTCATTTCATCTGTAGGGAAAACGTAGAGTCTGTCTTTGTACTGTATTTGACGCTCTACAGAGAGGGAAAAAAAGGAAAGATATACATTGCTTTACACATTACCTCTAAAAGAGTAGGGAATTATAGTGTTGAGTTATTGATCGTGTCTGAAAGATTACACACCTTCAGCTGAGCACCTTCTGACTTGCTCAAGTGAGGTGACTGTAAAGAAAGAAAGTCACCAGATATACAAGCCTTTATTCAGTATTGGCAATTTTTAATAACTGCATTGTACCACTCTGTCAATAATGATTGTACTGCAAACAATAACTGGTTGTTTAGAGGAAAAAATACCCATCATATAATGAAGAATCTTTTAAGTTGAAACTTAAATATAAAAAAAATTACATTTATTGTAAAAAATTACATTTATTTTTTATAGTAATTACAAAAATTACCAACAACTGAGGAGTTCTGCTTAAGCAAATCGTCTGAAGCCCATCTGAGTTTAAGATCTAGAAAAAAATGTGAAGTAAACATTTTAAGGCACCTCTGGAAATACAAACCCTGTACTGTGATAAATACAGTGATTTATGTAAAAAAAAAATCATATTGTAAATATCATATTCCATGTCTATCTATGGTATATAGATGTGATGGTCAGGTTTTCAGATGCTTGTTTTTATTTTTTACATCTAGATAATAGTATTTGTATGCACTTACAAAAATAGATCAGAAGTATGTTGGTCATCAGTGAAAGGCAGAGGAGACCACAAAGTGAGCTCAACAGAAAATAACCACACCTTTTACCACTTCCTGGATCCTCATCTGCAAAGTGCAGCAGATGCATAGCAGATAAATTGTGCATATTTAGTGCAAGACAATGTATATAATATATATATTACATATAACCTGTATATTATATATATTGCATAGACCTGTATATTTATGCCCATATAAATGCCATCAAATAACACATTTTAAGATATATATATATATATATATATATATATATATATATATATATATATATATATATATATATATATATATATATATATATATATATATATATTTTATATGCACATTTCAATTAATATAAATTCATATATATATATATATATATATATATATATATATATATATATATATATATATATATATATATGAATTTATATTCATTGAAATTACAGAATGCTACTAGTATTACTAATAATTTACCCTTAAAAATACTTTTGAAAAGTTTTGTCAAATTAGTGGAATTTCCATATTGAATATTAGCCTCCTCTAGTTTAATTAAAAAACAAATTGCATTCTAAACCCTTACCCCTCGTAGACGTTTGTGTAACGTTGCCGTAGATGTGCTTCTCCTTCTTCATGGTGAACAATGAAGGGACAGTAAAGAGTTTTTGAACACCCACGCCACTTCTCTTTCACTCTAACTGCATCATCTGTATGTTATTTTCCATTGTGTACCACCATTGCATAAAATACACAGTAACTCAATCTGTCCTGTTAATCTTTGTGTGTGTTTAGCATTTAGCATTAAGACTTTTGCATTTAACTTCAAATCATTGTCCATGGTTTATTACTTGAAATACACAAGCTGGTATTTTTTTTTTTTTTATTTCCCAGACATTTTGTTGAATTTATATAAATGTTTTAAGCCTGGAACAAAGAACAACACACAATTAGCACACCATCCTAACCACAAAAGCTAAGGTCAGGCTAAGGTTCATTTATACAGAATAACTCTACCTTTACCTGAACAAGGCCAGGGTGGATCTGGGGCCTGTGTGAGGTGGGAATACACCTGGGATAGGATGCAAGTCCACTGCAGGGAATCCTTTACACACACTTTCAAACACTCGTTCACAAAGCTAAACTGAACCAGTCCATTAATCAGAAGATAACTGGAGCACCTCGAGGAAACCCACATGTACCCTCAGGATCAATCAGTGGGAATGTCCATTGGAAAAACATTTGCATATACTGAATGACATCTTTAACACTCATGATTAATTCATGAATGACAATGATTATTTTGATGCATGTATTAACAAATCTATAAGTAAATACAGACATTGACAGGCTGAAAGAAACTAAATCTACAGGTAACAATGGAACAAAGAAACTAAACACACAATCAACGATTCCATTATGAGGAACAAAAGGACCACCTGGTGAGCAGCAGATATTTATATATAATTCTAATGTTCACATGATGTGCAGCCATGAAAACATTCACTCAGACATACCAAGTTTTTAGCCAAAAAGAAAAAAAACCTGAAGTAAAAATGGAGATAAGATGTGCATTTAATGTTGCTCACTTGTACAATTCCTTTTTTTGTTTAAATCTGAGAAAGAACAAGTCGTTTCCTGAAGAAGGGGAAACGAAATCTCAGCGTTGACTAAACTTGAGACAGTTACTCGCCTGTTTGGAGGATCAGCTTAGACAAGAAATGATAATTGGAACGAGATCTCTTTCTTGCAATTGGATGTGTTGGATTTTGTTTTGTGATTTTGTGACACTTTTGCCAAACAAACAAGAACCGAAATCATTATTAACTCATGAATCAACATTTTTTTTTTAAGAATCTTTTTTTCCCTCAGTCACTTCTGAGACACAGCACATCATTTGCTCTTGTGAAGAAAAAGTTAATGCCACCATTAAAAAGAAAAAAACAAACAAACCAAGAATAACATCCTAAAACATACAATATGATGATATATTGTAACTATCAAACTATAAAAGATTTGACCGGTCAGATATGACATTTGCAGGTAATGCTGCAGATGCATACAACTTCTTCTTATATTCATAATGCTTTGCTTGCTAGTTTACATCACATGGTCAAAAATGTGTTTTTTCCCTACAAAAAAGAAAAAGAAAAAAAAGAGCAAATTTAAATTTAAATAAATGTAAATTTTTTTTATTAAAATGGGGAAATTAATTGAGATGGTTACATCCCTGTTTGTAGAATAGATCTAAAAATAAAAGGGCATAAATAGGGTATAAATAAAGAAAGAATTTGTTGATGCTTTTGCTTTGCAATTTGCCTTTTCGCCAAATAAACAAGAAACAAAATTAATAATTTATAAATGTAACAATATACAAGTCCATTAAAATCATTCAAACATTATAAAAAAAAAGTTTCTGTCACCTCCAAGACACTGCAGATCATTTGCTCATTTAAAAACACTTAAAAACACCGTTATAAGAAAAAAAAAAAACCCCTCCATGAACAGCTTCAAACATACAAAGATTTTTGCCTGTCAGATGATGTACCTGGTTGAAAGTCTTTTTTTCCTGAAATGAAAACACTTCCACAATAAACCAAAGTAACACACACGCCAACTTCTTTTATTTAGCACCAAAAAAAAAATAAAAAATTTCAACAATGTTTTCTGGCACCATCATGAAAAGCAAAAAAGAAAAAATTAACAAAAAAAAAACCAAAACAAAAAAAAGTCTCCTAATACAGTTGATTAAGTCGTCCGTTTCCTCCATACTACTGACAAAAAAACCCAAAAACTGAGAAGCTGCTCTAGTTGTGCCTTTATTATTGTGTCAGTTCAACACTATGGCTTTAAGTCAACACTTCCTGTATATTGAAAACACTGAACCAGATGGGAGAATACGTTTGGCTGAACTAGTCTTCAGGCGCTCCATACAGTCGTCTTCCTGCAGCAGTAAAACTTTATGAGGATTGTAATTTGATTTGACCATATACCCTTAACATAAAAATAAAGTAAATCAAAACACATACAGTATTCATCTCTGCATTTAAATATTTATTTCAACTCTCCTCACAACCCCTGATGCGTCTCCACCTTTCCAACACAGTCAGTATTCAACCTCTTAGGATTAATCATTAGTCCACGTCCATGTCCTGGACTCCTACTTATTTGTTTTTACTGATATTTTGCTGTTATGTGTTATGTGTGCATGTACACAGGGCTTCTCTGTTGGCGTTACAGTGAAATCACAGGCAGTGAGTTAGTGATAAAGCAGCGATCCATCAATTAGGAAGAAGAAAAGAAAAAAAAAAGCACGAAAGAAATCTCTCCTTTACAGAATGTATGACAACAATGAATCAGTGACTCAGTAATTAAAAAAAAAAAGAACATTTCTGACAGCAGCCCTTTATAATGTCCATTGTGGAGTTTTATTACCTCATCAGCTTTTTTTTCTTGATGTTTAAAGCATTTTTTTTTTCCTTTTGATATTGTCCTGTTACAAACACCGGGCGACCTCTTAAGATTAATTAGGTGTGGATGACAAGAAAGAAGGAAGGAAAAAAAAAAAAAAAAAAAAAAAAAAAAAGAAGCACCTCACATTCGGACAGGGAGAGAAAACGGCTGGACCGAGTCTCAGTAATGAGAGCGTAGTCAGAGGCAGAGTGAAAGAGCAGCTGCTGCTTCACGGCATTCAGCAAATTCACGCTCGCGTCACGACCGGGATTGCAAGAACAACTGGAATTAATTACAGATCCAAGTGCTGAGGGAGAAAGAAGAAGAAGAAGAAGAAGAAGAAGAAGAAGGGAAAAAAAAAGACTAAAAAGAAAAAAAAAGGCAGAAAAATAAGAAGAGGGCCTGGCAGCGGTAGTGCAGGTCCAATTCAAGTTCTGGGGAAAGGAAGAAAAAATAAAAAAAATAAAAAAAAGAATAATTAGAGAAACGGGCGGTGGCTTTTTCTTCCTAAACGTGGAAGTCCTTCTGGCGCATTGGTCAGGTGGTCAGTGCGTGACGTCAGTTCTTGGCTTCACAATGACGCAAGGAAGGGCTTTGATGAGGCAAGAGGGTCACTGCAGTACTAAACCAACCTGCAAGAGCACAAACATTCATTTAGGTCTTTGACCAAAACGGAGAACATATTTAGTCAAAACATTTGCATCTTTAAGGCATGATGTACCCGTCATTATTTTATGAGTTGCTCAGTAGCTCCTAGTTTGATAACCACAAATGACTGTAAAAAAAAAAGTCATTATTTATAATCTTACACTCCAGTGCTCATGTTAGTTCTCACTCTCAGTGTTCTGTATTGTTTAAAGACTATAATCACACTCTTGATGTCACCCAAATGAGGATGGGTTCCCCTTTTGAGTCTGGTTCCTCTCAAGGTTTCATCTCACAACATCTAAGTTTTTTCTTGCCATAGTCGCCATGGCTGCTCATCAGGGATGAACACACATTGTTCACCTTAGTTGTTGATTTCTGTAAAGCTGCTTTGAGACAATGTCTGTTGTGAAAAGCGCTATAGAATTAAACTTGACTTGTTGAAACAGTGTGTGGCATAAAATAAGGTGGTAATCCATTGCTAGGTGTGTCTTACTCTATTTTTATGCATGATGTGGACGCAAAGAACCCCTTGATGTGACCTGTTAAAACAGAAATGAACTATCCTGCTTATATCATAGACAAGTTAGTGAATAAATGAGCCGTACTTTCTCTGGACCCATGCTGGGGCATTTCCAATTGTACAGATAATACTGTAGATTCCCATCTCCGATACCAAACTTCAGCTTCTCCAAAAACGTCTTGTTCTCCATCAGGTCCAGTGCATTAAAAACATCAAATCCTTTCTGTATTTGGGGGGAGAGACAGAATGAGAGGCCGAAACATTGTGCACAGCAAGTTTATACATTATAATATAAATTATACATTATAAATAATAAATATAATTAAAGGACTCTGTGCAGCATGTGGTCTCGCATGTTAAAACAAACACGTGGTTCGCCTCTAGAGGGCGCTCTCGTAGTGACAGGAAATCGGTATCGATTTTTTGCAGATAGCTTATAGTCCAGCGATCAACTATCAGTGCCAAGTAATCAGCAAACCCGATGAATTGGTCGACCTCTAACACACACACACACACACACACACACACCGATTTGGCCAGGATGAGCGCGTCTCCCATCAGGTCGATCAGCGGCATGGAGGTGTGCACGTTGTAGAAGGAATATGCTGCCTTCAGACTGCGGTGCACCGGGTGGTTCATGATGGTGGATGGCAAGGTGTAAAAACTCAGGAAGTCTGTGATCTTCCCCTCAGGATTCTGGAAAATCAGTATAAAACTTATTTTAGGAAATAAAATAGGATTATATATGATTACATCCTAAAAAGCCTCCCCCATATATATGTCATGAACATTATGAGCACTTCTTCCTTTAATCTATGCAGGTGGCCTACCTCCACCAGATAGGTGTCGATGATGTTCTCTTGGGGCAGAAGCCAGTGCTGCACCTCCTCCATGCTCATGACTGGAGCCAGGTTGAACTGGCGGAGATAATCTTTTAGCAGGCGGTGCACATTTGGGATGTCCTTCACCGTCATCGCCCTTAAGCCTACGGTCTTTGGAGCCTAGAGGCAAGGGGACGGAGACGAAACAAAGAATGGACCTTAAAACAATAGGCAGGGTTGCGTTCAAATACTCAACAGAATATGATAATGATAAGTAAAAAAAGTGTCAATTCAATATTTTTTGTTTTTGTCCGCAATACACAACTACAAATACATGCACACTTATTTAACTGTTACACATTACTGCTAGCCAGGGAACTAAATCTCCAACGTGTGTATCCATAGTGACGAGAGTGGTCTCTTCTCTCATAAATCAATGCAACGTCACATTTATGTTGCATAATAAAATCAACACTAGCTCCCCCTACTGGTAAAAATATAGCCATGTGAGACAAGTTAAATTAGAAAGTCAATTGGAGTCAAGTAGATGAAGGGTGGCGAGTACCTCAGGCAGCCTGTACAGCTTCATAGTACGTTGCATAGTCATGTTCCGACTCAGGTGGGAAAACTTCACTTCTATCAGCTTCCGTGGGTTCAGAGATCGGTGCCAGTATCTGCGCAAATGCAACAAAATCCATAAATATAGATTAACTACAACGCATGATTCAATCTGAAAGGAAAACATTACACAGTACATTTTAGCCAGAATTGTTATACAACCCCAATTCCAAAAATAACGTTGGGAGACTGCGTAAAACGCATAAAAACAGAATGCAACGATTTGCAAATCTCAAAAATTCATAGTCTATTCACAATAAAACAAAAACATATCAAATGTTTCATCTGAGAATATATATAATTTTAAGAAAAAAAAAAAAAAAGGTGGTCGTTTTTTATTTGACGGCTGCAACAGGTCTCCAAAAAAGTTGAGAAAGGACCATGTTTAGCACCGTGTAGCATCACACATCTGTCCATATACATCTGGGAACTGAGGAGACCAGTTGCTAAAGTTTAAAGAAAGGAAAGTTGTCTCATGTGTCTCTGATTCAAGATTCTAGCTGCTTAACAGTTCCCCTTTGTGGGTGTCCTTTGTTGTGTTTTTCGGTTCATGATGCATCAAATGTTCTCAAATAGTGAAAATTCTAGACACCCAGACTCTTCTACTACACATCCATGCTATTGTAATAGATGCAGTAAACCTTGTCTTGCTTAAATATGCAAGGCCCTCCCTAAAAAAGAGGTTTTCTGGATGAAAACATTTGCACTTTATGTTGAGAAACATTATTATGAAATCATTCCACAATTTGTAGATAGTCTTTTACAGATTGGTGACGATCTTATTAACCTAATTAGTTGCTAAACTAATTTTAATAACACTTACTTGTACATGCAAACTACCCAAATATTCTGTTCTATTGGCTTACCAGAAAAGCAGGGCAGCAACAATGAAATAATTAAATAATAATAAAAAATGCTGAAATGTATTTAGAAGAGTTTATGCGAGTTTACCTGCAGGTCCCTACAGGTTTGGGCAGTACCACTCCGGCAGTGTAGACAGCCTGGAAAATACCCTGCAAATTAACCCTTCTGGTGATCTCTCGGATCAACACGGGGGCTACACGCTTGGAGCGCAGCTTTTTATGCACACACAGGAAATTAATCTCCACCATCTTCTTCTCTCTGGGCGAGGAAAGGGAGTGACAAAGTTTATATTAGACAATAGAAAGAAGAAAAAAAAAAAAAAAGAAAAAACTATACTGATTGTGCACAAAATATTTAGAGAATTAAACGTACAAAACTAAAATAGTCTGTTTTGAGTTTCTTCTTTTTAACGTAGAAATTGAGATGTAAACCGAATGTCTTTCTGCTGTAAGTTTAGCTGTTGAACTGCCATTGGATTATGCGATTTTTCATAAATCAGCCACATTAACATAACAGCATGAGGACAGCTTACATATCGTAGATACGGATGTTGGCTGGAATGGCGCTGATGAAGCCCACGAGTTTTTGATTGGAGTTGACTCTCACGCCACAGTGCCACTGAGGCAGCCAGCCCGGAGGACGTAGTGCCCTGAGAAAGAGAGAGAGCCGTAGATGATGGAATGAAAGGACAAAAAAAAAAGATGCAGTTTCCAGGTCAGTGATTAAACTTGAGCAAATGATTTGTGGGGAATTCGTTATCCCGCTACCTGAGACCATTTCCGTTTATTCTACAGAACTCCAGGATCCGACGTTTTGAACACGAGTATACAAGGAGTTCCTTTTACCTCCTAACCATACTAACAGGTGGATTTAGTGATCTAAATTCCTCTAAATTATAATCAAGCCTTATTCTCAGTGCCTATAACCAGGACAAAGGCATTGCTTAAGATTAGCAAAGAAATTGAATAAAATCCTTCCTTTAAACCAGTGGCAAATGCTCAATGTTGTTGGAAAGATGTGCATGATTCCATACCACAGAAGGAACTCGGGCGAATAGTCAAAGCGGAACATGTTATCATCATCCTCCACGTAGTTCTCATTCAGGAGAGTGTACAGCTCTTTTAGCTAAACACAAAAGGAGTAGAGAAGACCAATTAAACAAGCTTTTACAACTTTTCTGGAAATTGCTTTGAGGGGAAAGAAACACATTGACATTCAATCAACAGACTCAATGACTGATTTGTCCGGTGCGTCTATGGTGTTACCATAGAATTACATGTACTTGAGAGTTTTTTTTGTGTTTTCTTTGAAGTTTTCTTTGAAGTCTTGTACTTATCTACATTTTAAATTAATAGGTAAAATGTCAAATAAATGATTGATCGATGGGAGGAGGACAAACAAGCTAAACTCACAAGAAAGAAAGATAGAGAAGGCAAGAAAGACACCGAGTGACGCAGACCTAGCTGAAAGCGAAATGCAATAGAATCGAAAGTTGTGCGCTCACTATCCGAATTCTGAATCTGCATTCATGTCCGAAATGACGTTATAAAGATAAATTTTCTTTTTAACTTTAATTCCTAAAGGTGTTCCCTCAAGTAAAACACGGCAAATTTTACTCCGAGTAAATTTTAAATTAGCTACAATTGACTTTTACTTCTGTATATATTTAGACCGGTAACTTTACTTGTACTGAAGTACAATTTAATTGAACAGTACTTTTACTTGAGTAGAATATTTTTACTCTTTCCACCTCTGAAAATATGAAACAATAGTGCTGGCACAAGTCAGTGTTATGACTGACTGATTCTCTGAAACTACGCTGAATGTCATGTACAGACATGTTGTGCAAATAAATATTTATTTGTATAGCGATTTTCACAATGGACGTTGTTTCGAAGCAGAGAAGTTAAATAATCCTGAATCACCATGCATTCTGTGTGATTATGCCAGGCCCATTCTAATAATTATTCTAAAGCAGCAAGTCTAGAAGAACCGGCTTTTTTTTTTAGTTTGTTTATTTATCATTAAAGTCATGACCACACCTGAACACACTCACAGAGGCTCATCGTGCCGTCCATCACTCACACACTTATACAGCCCTTTAGAGGTTTTATTAATTCAGACCTCGACATCTCTCCAATAACACCATTGTTGTGAACCACATGGTGTTCAAATGGCAGGAAACAACATATTATTTAGTTCCCAAGGATGAAAGTCTTGCAAATAATGATCCCAAATTAGACCGCATACAAATCAATTACGACAGGTACCTTTGAACCTAATTTGAGTATTAAAACCTGTGTGTGTGTGTGTGTGTGTGTGTGTGTGTGTGTGTGTGTGTGTGTGTGTGTGTGTGTATCTCACCACAGCGGAGTTGCCGAGGTCCAACGCATCCCAGGTGAAACCCTGAGGAAGGCTGTATGGCTCCTCTCGGATGCTATCTTTATCAGGCTCGATGCAGCCGTGTGTTGTCACCATCTCTCCTGCACAACGGAGCAACAAGTTAGGAGCAGAACATAACAACCGATGTGATGCGACAAGAAGGTTTTAACTCCAAAGCAAATTGTCCTCTAACAATACGTTCTGAATAGAGGTGTAACGGTACACAAAATTCACGGTTTGGTAACGGATTCCAAGTCAAAACATTTATGCAAATCATAAAATTGCTTGTCCTTTTTTTTTTTCCTTTATTATTATTAACATTTGTGAACAACAGTTTAAATTTTTTTATAAAAAAATAATTAAATAAAAATTTTATTAAAAAAAATCAAACACACTTATATCATATAGCCTAAATTGAGTAATCATTTAAATTGCCACAAATAAAATTGAATGCAAAAAAATTTTAATTAATAGTTTACATTTGTTAGACCCCATTTGGGTAATACAGATGTGTATTTAAGTGTATGTGTGCGTTTCTTTTTATATATTTAATTTTCTAAAGAAAAGTTCTACTTATTTCGGCATACTTTAACAAACGTCTGCATTTAAGAAAAGTTATTTATTCATTTAATTTATTTATTCATTCTTCCGTCCTTCATGCATTCATTTATTCACTCCCTCGATGTGTGGAATTGTCAGGATTTTCCCTTTTTAAGGAAATTCTTAAAATGCAAAAGAAGCACCCATATCGCTAGACTGCCGATTTTCCGCATGCGCAGAACGAATTGTGTTTCCGTTACAGATGGAGAAGCCACAGAGACACTGTGAAACTTGCGGTCCACCAGTTAAAATGTTCGTGAGGTAACTGTGAGGTAATCGTTTTGATAACGACACGTGATACTGATGGTGTAATCCATATGTAAACCCGCATTAACTCATTACAAATAACGATTTAATGTCAATCGATCATTAAGGTTTATGCTGTTTCTTTGTTTTCACGCATTCAATTCACACACACTCAGGAACACAAGTGGGCTATAAAATTAGGAGAATTAATGAATATCAAAATCCTTCTTCATTAGATCAATTGTTACATAATTTCTTAGATTTTGGACCTGAATATGACTATGTGAATCAAATGTGCAAAACATGTTCCTAAAGTGAAGTACAGTTTGGACACCAAAATGGTCTTGGCAAAAAAAATAAATAAAAAAATCAAAATCAGACATATAAAGTCTACCTAGTTTAGGGACAGGTTGAGTGTCCCAGAACTGGTAGCTACGGCGTGAGGCCTCTTCCATGGTTTTGGCTGGTCCAGGTCCCACTGAGAAAAGCTCAATGGCTTTCTGAATCTCCTGAAGCTTATCAGCAGGAAGAGAATTCACCTAAAAGAGATATAGAAAAAAAATTCAAATAAATATGGGTTATATAGCAAACAAATGTCTAATAAAAACATGGAACAACTTTAAAAAAAACAACAACAAAAAAACCACGGATTTCTCACTTTGGCCAGCGGGTCCTGGGCCAAATCTTTTCCTCCAGATTTGTCCTTGTTCTTTTTCTTTTGTTTCTTTTTCTTCTTCTTGGCCCCCGTATCCCCCTTTTCTCTGCAAACCAGAATAAGCCACAGAGGGAAATAAACATCGTGACTATAATGAAGGGGATTTTTTTTTTAATAACACACAAAAAATATACTACCAACAAAAAGTGTTTTAACTGTGCGTCACATTAATACATTACCACAGTAACGCTACAGTTTCTACAATTTATCGTATATTTACATGACAACAAACTAAATGCACACTTGGTGAATGCACAGCCCCGATGTAGCCCAAAACCCATGATCAAAACCGGTGAGTATCAATGAGTTTTGGAGTATGATTATCAATTATAATGATTATTAATTATAATTAGGCCTATATAAGGGTTAGAATATTGTGATATTCAGAGCAAAATGCTTAATGCAAAGAATACACCAATCAAATACTTTAAATGCTGAAATTTTTTGTACATTTTCGGTCTTTTGATCATATGGAATTTAGACCAAACTAAACAAAACGAATATTAAAAAAAAATTTTACCCAAAAGATTTTAGAAAGCATGGCCAGACCCGTACAGTCTGGCCAGTAACTGTACGGCCAGGTGAAGGGAACAGAGGTGATGAGGAGGTGATGGGTAGGTATGGTTTTAAGGAGAGGAATGTGGAAGCATGAGGTAAAGGTACAGAGCGCCGTTCGATACGACGAGACAGATGACTCGTTTTGCTCTCGGCAGGGTGAAAAGCGTGTTCTTGTGATGGAACGGGATGGGATGGGATGAACGTTGTGCACTGTGACCCTGAACAAGAGAGAAAGTGCACTGTGTGTTCAAAACATTTCTCTCTTTTTCGTGCATTGCTGAAAAGAAAAACCCAACCCCCGCCTTTACACGCTGAATGAACGCTACTGTACTGCAAACGTTAAATCGTGACAGCGTCCATGAGCGTGTGGGGTTTTGTTCACACAGCATATGGCTGAATACCAAACGACTGCCTTCTTACTGAATATGTACAATATAAAGGATATATGGATCCGATATTATGACTGGAAAAATTTACAAAATGTAGACAAGCCTTGTTATGTTACAGTCCCCCTGTATGCTCAGTTCTCCCAATATTCATGTTTGCATAATACAGAAAAAAAATGCTTTTCTGTCTACTGCCACCACCTTGTTCATTTTTTTTTTGTACCCAATTAAGTACTTCACTCCAATGGGCCTCTTTCTTTTCCTCTTTCATGACTGACTGTGAAATATTTCTTTCTGAACCGTTTTTGTTTCTGTGCGCGAAACCCTTTTCAGACTGCCGTTGTTTAGTTAGTTACCGTTGTTTGTTTATTAATGCCATGGCAGCATTGATGGCAGTTTCCATGGCAGGATCAAGGTGGGTATCAGTTAGCGATGTAAAACCGTTGCACTGCAAACTCTGTGGTCACGCTTGAGCATGCTCCTCACTTAATCATACACAGGAACGACGCATTTTAGGAGCTGTAGGATAACAGCTATCATTTGCCTAAGCGACATTTTCAGCTTCCATTCCTAATCAAGTCCATTTTCACTGTTATAACAAGCTTTGATCTTCCACAAAGACTTTCCACGACATTTTGGAGCGTGTTTGTAAGGATTTGGGTTTGTTCAGCCACAATAGGATGGTGGGGTATAGTGAGGCAGCAAGTGAACATTTTGTTCTTAAAGTTGACGTGTTCGAAGCAGGAAAAATGGGCAAGCCTAAGGATTTGAGCGAGTTTGTAAAGGGTTGAATTTTGATGTCTAGACGACTGGGTCAGAGCATCTCGAAAACTGCAGTGGGATGTTTCCAGTCTGCAGTGGTCAGTGTCTATCAAAAGTGGTCCAAGGAAGGAAGAGTGGGGAACCAGCGACAGGATAGTGGGCGGCCCGAGGCTCGTTGATGCACGTGGGGAGCGAAGGCTGGTCCGTGTAGTCCGATCCAACAGATGAGCTCCTGTAGCTCAAAACGCTGAAGAAGTTAATGCTGTTAATGCTCGATTGGTCAGGACTGTTTTGGCAGCAAAAGGGGGACCACCACTATATTAGGCAGGTGGTGATAATGTTATGCTCTGATCGGTGTGTATTTACCACAGACATGACCATGTAATACCATTAAACAGTGAGGTGTTCAGACAGAGTTATCAAACCATGAGAATTTATACTATCACACTTCTACAAGTCTTTAATCGTGTTAAAAACCAAAACAGCCTATATTTTATAATTCATATCTTATATTCCTTCATTTATTCTTAAAACAATAGAAAACAAAAAGGGGCACCATTGCATTATGGTGTAATTCTACCGTACCCGAGTGAACATGCCCATGTTGTGAGTTCATCTGATAAATAACTAGTTGAACAAAGAAGACCATAAATATTCTCATACTTTCAGAAGTATGTGATGTTATCATGTTCAGGTCCTGAGATAATTAAAGTGAAAGTGATGCTACATGTCTAATCTTCCACTCCATGTATAAGGCACATGTTCATCTCACAGCGGGGAAGTGATTCCCAGCGAATATCTTACAAATATATCAAAAATAAATCAACGCAATATAATAATTATATGCAAAAATGTGCTTGGGTGGACCACTGCTAGCTTGTGTAATGCTCTCCCTAAGAAACTAGCATGTCATCACCTGCAAATAGCTGCCTAGCGTGCAGATTAGCAACCTGAACAACGTTCAAGTATAAATAAAACTTTCTCTTCTTGAAAATAAATCTTTTAGGTGTGTTTACACACGGCCTTTGATATATACATTTGTTTTGTGCATTATTATTATTACAATGTTTCCAATAGCTGACAGTAAAATGAAAAGAAACTTCGCCATCTCAAATGCCACTCTAATCCCTTGATTTGTCTCCTAGGAGTGTGCACGATAGTGCGCGTGATACAATGCAACCCTATGAGGGAGCCCTTGACCCCTCGAGGGGGCGAGGGTTTAAAATCCGTGGATTTGGGATACGGCAGGAGAGTCCGGCTGGTTTCACGGTCCAGGAACGCTTAAAACTAGTGCTTGCTGGCCAGGATTCTAAAATGTACAAGTTATTGCGATCTACAGATAAACTGAAATTAATAGAATCAGTTAGAGAAGTATTATGAATATTAATTAAAAAAAAATTATATGTTACTGTGACATGATAAACCACGTTCTAGCCGAATCAATGCGCTAAGACCCGCCCTCGCTCTCAGAATAAATCCCTTTTATCCAATAGCCGTTCAAAGATCGCTGTCAATCAAAGAAACGGACCAAAGAAAAGCAACAAGGGGCGTATCCCTTATCATTCTCGCCTCCTTTGACCTAGCCATGCAAGGGCCCTAGACTCGAAGAGTACGGATCATGCGTGGTTTTTATTCAATTTCTAACCAAACCTCAAAGAAGTTTGATGTTCTCACCCATCATCGAAATGATGCTCTTCATTTTCGCAGTCACTACAATGCCCGTGGTCCTCCTCTAGCTCCACTTCTTTCTCCTGCTTCGGTGCTGTCTCATTCTCATCCGCCATGATTAATCAGGAAGTGAGGAACTCGCCTTCGAAACCCTTTCCGATTCCTATTGGTGGACACTTTGCAAGGCATTGTGGGAAATGTAGTTGTTTAAACACTTCCGGGTTTCTCTCTCTCTCTCTCTCTCTCTCTCTCTCTCTCTCTCTCTCTCTCTCTCTCTTCTCTCTCTCTCTCTCTCTCTCTCTCTAAAAAAACCCCAATTTTTTTTAAAGCTAGTAGTAGTAGTAGTAGTAGTAGTAGTAGTATATATATATAAGTGTGTTAGAAGAAGTGTAGAAAAGCGTGCAGGCAGGGTGGAGTGGGTGGAGAAGAGTGATAGCAGGAGTGATTTGTGATAGAAGGGTATTTGCAAGAGTGAAAGAGAAAGTTTATAGGACTGTGGTGAGACCTGCGATGTTGTATGGTTTAGAGACAGTGGCATTAAATAAAAGACAGGAGGCGGAGCTGGAGGTAGCAGAGCTGAAGATTTTGAGGTTTTTGTTGGGAGTGACGAGGATGGACAGGATTGAAAATTAGTTTATTAGAGGGACAGCACATGTAGCACGTTTTGGAGACAAGGTGAGGAAGGTGAGATCGAGATGGTTTGGACATGTGCAGAGGAGGGACATGGGGTATATCGGTAGAAGAATGCTGAGGATGGAGCCACCAGGAAGGAGGAAAAGAGGAAGGCCAAGGGGGTAGTTGGTGTGAAAGAGGCAGATGTAGAGGACAAGGGGGGATGGAGACAGTTGATCCGCTGTGGCGACCCCTAATGGGAGAAGCAGAGAAAAGAAGATTCTATTTAAAGCAATGTATTTCTTTTATTTCCATGTAATTGCTGTACTGCTTTGTTTCACACGGTGGCGCCAGAGCTGCGTGAATTTAGCTGTTGCTCTTCTGTCCATCAAAACTGTTCAAAATCATCTATTAATGGGTGCTTTTTACGTCACATGTACTTTACAGCACAGTAAAACATTTTCTTCGTATATCCCAGCAATGTTAGGAAGCTGGGTTCAAAGTGTAGGATACAGGGGCTATAAGGGTTAAGGACCTTGCTCAAGGGACCCAAGACTCAAGATCTTCATGAAACTGGAGCTTGAACACCTGACCTTCTGATTAGTAACCAAGAGCCTTAACCACTAAGCTACCACTCTCCCCCTGTTTAAGATTCCACTTTCCCCTGTTAACATATTGGCATATATCCTACCATCATCTAACACCATCCCTGGAGCAGATTGGGCCCAACAAGAGTTTTGCTCAAGGCCCCAACAGCTTGCCAATGCTGGGGCTTGAACCTCTTTGTGATGAGCATCCCAGAGCCCTAACCGTTGTACCAACTGTCCGTAAGCTCCCTTTATGTTGTCCTTTTTAACAACAAAAATATAATATATATATATAAAAAATTATGTCTACAAATATTTTAAATGGTTTAGTTAATAGTGGCTATGCAGCCCCTATATGCAAAAATAAACTGCAATACACTGTGTTTTCTGTCACCTTTCTACCAGATTTAACTTTTTTAGCAATTTGAGCTACAGGAGCTCGTCTGTTGGATCGGAACACATGAGTCAGCCTTCGCTCCCCACGTGCACATGGAGCCTCGGCCGCCTATGTGCCTGCCGCTGTTTCACCAGTGCTCCTTCCTTGGACCACTTTGATAGATACTAAGCACTGCAGACCGGGAAACATCCAACAAGAGCTTTGGAGATGCTTTGACCCAGTCGTCATAATATTTCACAAATCCTTACGCTTGCCCATTTTTCCTGCTTCTAACACCTCAACTTTAAGAACAACATGTTCACTTGCTGCCTAATACACTGCCCGTCCAAAAAAAAGTCACCACCTAGATTTAACTAAGCAAATAGTTAAGAGCCTCCAATTGGATAATTACTGCATGGGTGATTATGTTTTAGCTGGCAACTAATTATTTAACCCTAACCGATGCAGTGAATAGCTTCTTATTTCTTAAACAACCATGTCAGAAGACACATCCTGTGGTCGTGGTAAAGATGTTAATCTGTTTCAGAATGGTCAAATTATTGGCATTCTTAAAGCAAAGAAAACATCAAGGAGATTTGCTGAAATGACTGAAGATTCAAGGAGAAAAACATCAAGGAGATTTGCTGAATGAATTGGGTTAAAAACTGTCCAACGCATTATTAAAAATGTACAATGTAAAGGGAACTCAAGGGATTTGGACTAAACAGCTGTGTAGCAGCTAATCGGAAAAAAAGGGTTAAATTTGCTAGGGAGCATAAAGATTAGACTCTGGAACAATGGAAGAACGTCATGTGGTCTGATGAGTCCGGATTTACCTTTCCAGATTGATGGGTGCATCAGGGATAAACTGATAAGTGATTTTTTCTTTCCTGATGGCACAGGCATATTCCAAAATGACAACTCCAGGATTCATCAGGTTCAAATTGTGAAAGAGTGGTTTAGGGAGCATGAGACATCATTTTCACACATGGATTGGCCACCACTGATTCCAGACCTTAACCCCATTGAGAATCTTTGAGATGTGCTGGAGAAGACTGAGCACCAGTCCGACTCTCCCATCATTGATACAAGATCTTGGGGAAAAATTGCTGCAACTCTGGATAATAAATGTTGCAACATGGCAGAAGCTTATCGAAACGATACTACGGCGAATGCGTGCCGTAATCAAAGCTAAAGGCGGTCCAAAGAAATATTAGAATGTGTGACTAACAGGTGCAGTGATGAAGAGATAATCATTTTAATTCATCATGTTATTCACTTCACCGCTCATAATTTCATGTCATAATGTTATGCCTGATTGGTGTATATGCACTTGACCTTTATTGATGTGGAATCAAACAATCAAAGCTGAAAAAAGTCAGCCTTATTAATATATTATAATAAAATACAGTTATTTTTGGTTGAACTTCTCTTTTATGCCATTTCAGTTGTGAGAACCAGCTCCCAATGTCACCTTGAAGAGCTGAGACAACTAATTGATGATTGAATAATACCCAATTTTCAATAACCTCATATCAGATTATGACACACTCGACAAAATCTCAGAAACGCCAACATTAGGTTATCAAATGTCAGTTTATAAAATGTCACCATGTGTCTTCGACTACGATCAGTTCAAAAGATTACAAACTTGAAAGCATTTGCTTGCAGAAAATCTTACACCGACCGACATGTGATTAGCGAATTAGATATATAAAGCCCCTACATCATGAGTGGAGCTTTACACAGTCTACACAAAAAAGTCAATGTGAAGCATCTGGGTACATGTAAAAACAGTATATTTCATGTTCACAAAAACATAAAAAGTACAGACTTTATAAAACATGTTACACAACACTTATTAGAAATAAAAAGTGGATGGCTGTGTATCACACATTTTAAGTCTTAGTATGCTTTAGTACATTGAATTACACTTTGACATTGCAGTAGTCCATGTTTCACTTTGCTTGTTCTCTGGTGAGTTTCACTCCTATGGGTGTCCACTGTATAGAAAAACAACCTGACCTAATTCTATTAACAATAGCTCTCATACCTGCACCATGATCTGCCTTCTAGTCGTAGGTGGCAACATTTTCTGTATTATTCTTAATTCAGCTATTTGAATTTCCTTCTGCCCATCCGGATTGTCTGGTATTGCGTCATTGTCACGGTTTGATCCGTAACAATTTTTCCTATCATGGAAAATGAGCTCTAAGTGAAAATGTCAGTATCATTTTTATAATTTCCTTTATATATATAAAAGTCACTTTAATAAGAAAAGTGAACCGTGCTCAAGTGATTACCTTCCGATTACCTTCCTCTCACTTCAGAAATGCCTTCAGCCCTTTCCCTTATGCACAGGACCAGTGGTGGATGAAGTACAAAACACCATGTTCTTGAGGTAAAGTAGAAATACACTCTGTAAAATATTTCTCCAGTAAAAGTGCTCTCTTTAAACTTAAGTAAAAGTACAAAAGTATTTGCCTTCGAATGTACTTAAGTATTCAAATACTATGATTTATTATGGCTATAATCTTCCTATTATAATAGTTTAACATCGCAAGACTCTTTATATAATCAACTCCGTTTATGTGAAAAGACTGTGGCGAGTTCAAGTCAGGAGATTCTTCCATCATTTTTGTGGTGATGAAAAGATACACCAAGCGCCTACACTGCGTGCGCTCTACACTGATTGGTGGCTTGCTGTGTGTTTGACCAGTTACGTTTTCATGCTCATAAAATAAAAAGAAACGACGATTTTGCAAAATGTAGTTGAGTAAAAAGTAAAAATTTGACTTTGAAATGTAGTGAAGTTCTCACCAAATAGAAATACTTCAGTAAAGAGCAGATACGTGGAAAAAGATACTTAAATACGGTAATGAAATACATTTACTTTGTTACTGTCCACCACTATACAGGACATACAGTATGTTATAAGGCTGGTTTTGACTTAAGTACATGCGATTGCAGTTCACATGTCGGTACAGTATAATCTTTACAAACAGTATAATCTACATTTTGACACCACATTAGTGGCAAAATTCACAGTTTTGTTGTTTTAAGACACATAGACGAAGCTTTAATCCTCGGTAAGGCTAAGCAGAGATGTCGTTTATACATGATCAATCTCTAAGCGATATTTTAACGTAAAACCTGCCATCTAATGAATAATTTAGAGCACTTAAAAATTCTGCAACAATAAACAAGTCCGTATACTCTCATGGTCTTGATTTGTGTAACATCCTCAAACTCATCATACATTTTGTTATCTATCTTGCTTCACTAGATTAGATTCTGCTGTGGGTTTTAAATTGCAACCTGTTAAACTTCATATAATAAAACTACTGTGGCAATTCTGCTCATTCTTACCATCATCTTTACTTAATTAACAGCCTTTTTAAGACATTCCCAGAACATTTTCTTTCCACATGCTAGCTCAGTCTTTAGCCTGGCAGCATTTGACCTAATAATCCTATAATCCATGTGTTTAAAACCTTACAGATTACTATAGAATGGCAAGTACGTTAAGTACATTAGGCACCTAATGAATGTAAAAAAAATAGATGTTAAATTACAAAAAAAACCCACTTCATTAAACATTGGAAGCACTGCCTCTATCTTAGTAATATGTTTATTACAGCCTGCTCTAGTCTACAGCTTGTCTGGAAGCCTTGGCTATGGAGACACCATGTTTACGCTGAGCAACACTCTCAAAAAACACAGACTCTGTGGGATTGTGTTTGGACGGTATATGGCGCATGCGTGCCATCAGCGTGGTTTTTCAGGAGGGAGTTCGGGAGCCAGACTTCTCCTGCTTCTCTCAATCCACCTCGGCAGGACGTCTTCAGAATCTAGGATCACTACGGATCAGGGTCTGGAGGGTGTCAGACGTTCCCCGTGCGCTCGGACACAGTTTTGATGGGCTTTCCTCTGCGTGTAATCTTCACGTGGATGAAGAGAGTCGCTGGAGAGAGGTTAGAGCCATCTGCTTTTAGCAAATGAACATGACGGTAACCTGGAGTAGAAGGACACACAAACACAACATATACTAGGGCTGTGCATCTCATAACTGAGGCCCGATGCGATTCGACGATACATTAAAGATACATATGAAGCAGCTACTGATGCACTGCGATACGATTTACCTCGATTACCATGCACTGCGATCCAATAATAAAAAAAAAAAAAAGATTTTACAAAAACCTTTGTAAACACCCCGGGCCATTTAAAGAGGTTTATATCGATGCTTCTGCTAGAGACGATGTATGCGGATGATGCAGTTGTGGCTGCAGTGAAAGGAGACGTGCTGAATTGTGTTCATTGGGTTTCTCGCATTAGTAATGGCATTCGATCTCACTGTATGAGATTCCTGTCTGTGATGCAGCCCTCTGTTCTTCTCTATAATATCGATGCTTTCTATTGTCGTGGTGTCATAATGATGGTATTAGGAGATTGATTGGTTCAGGTAGAACATCACTTAAGGCCTGGGTGTGACATGCATGGACTTCCACTGCAGTCTCTTTACAGAAAACTCTGCCTTGTGATTTGCTTTGGAATCACTTCTATTATTGTTTCTTCTAAACTGTAAAATCCTTAAATAAATGAATTATGCTTACTATGAAAATATTTGTTTAAGAAACCAGGTTCTGTATGTTAAAGGTGAAGTTTGTTGCTTTCGAATATCTATCCTAATGTCTAATAATCATCAAAATGTAAAGTCATCTCAGAAAAACTGTGCTTCAAGAAACTGACTTGCATCAGATCTGGCTATTTTATTCAAATGAGCCTTCGGTCTACTTTTTTTTTTCTGGCCAAGAAATAAGCCAGGACTAAAGCTCGACAAAGCCACTCACTGATCTGCCTAAACTCAACTTATGAACATTACATATTTTCAAGTAAGTAAATTATATGTTAAAAGGGTGTTGAATGACACAAGCTGCTTCTTTTTACCTTCAAAACAAACAAAAGAACCCCCCACTGGTACACACCTGTGCGTAGACTGGTAAAGGGTAAGGTGAACTGGCCAACAAAGTCATTCTTGCTCGTGTGGTCATGATCCTCCACCACAAACCTCACCAGTGCTAGGTCAGGAACCTGCAGCTGGAAGCTCAGCGTGCAATCCCAGCGTGGATTAAAACCTGCGGTGACAAAACCCATGTTGTTTATTGTGTTAATCCTCAGGGTCATTAGGGAACATGAAGAAAATCTGATGGTATGAGGAATCAGTGCTTGCTTAGTAAATACACCATGAAGGTTTGATGGACATTCAAAGGTGGCAGAGCAGATGTCTGGAATATGATACTAAAGCCCTGAGATTTGGTGTCACTGCCAAGTCACTGGTGAACAGCCTTCATCTAAGGATCACCGGGTGACATGAGCAACAGATGTATAGTTGTGTGAATGCATCAGCATATTATAATATGTAACTGTATATTGAACATGTAAAGAGGTGATTTGGAGACATTTTTGTGGTTTTTGGTGTGGATTTATTTTGCTGCCATTGACCTTTTTAACTGTAAAAAAAAAAAAAAAAATCCATAAGCCCCCTTTATATTAAATAGAAACAATCCCTAAATATGCACAATAATATTTGGAATATTCATTGAGAACAATTCTTTATTGCGAATTTTACTAAAATTGAACATTATTTATGTTTTTTTTTGTTTTTAAATATTAATGTTTGGTTTAAAGACAGCCCACAGTTAATGGGACCTGTCAAATATGCTAATATATATTTTATATAATATTTTATATCATATTAGAGATATGCTGCATGGACCTTAATGGTTTGAGTACCACTACTACAGATATTTGTGTCAAAAAAAAAAATATATAAAAATGTTTAGCCAATGATATTGGAGTCAATCAAACAAATACAACTGTCTTCATTAAACACATGCTCTCGGACATCTTAGTCTCAAACTCTTGAATGCTAGTGCAAATAAACATTCTTCCTGTCCTCACCAGCTGGACTTTGGTTTTCCACATCTGTAAATTTTTCCTTCCGATTTTCAGACCCGTAGTGCCAACCAGAGTCCAGACATTTTTCCTTTGAGCAGATATTTCACTGAAGCTGCCAAAACACTATTACCCAGCCTTCAAAATTCAAACAAATTTCGACTCAGCATATAGACCATTTGGACCACTTGGGGCGTACCATTATTGTTGATGCGAGGAGTTTTGGAACGGGCCTTATCAATAGACACTCCATGGATCTCCACCCAAACTTGAGGGTCCACGATGGAGTTGGGCTTGTCTGTGTTAATCTTGGGTAACTGCTGGGCAGAAATCACCTGCAAGCCATAAAACATAGTGGACAACCTTATAAACCTCATGAAAGCAAGCAGTGGGAGCATGATAAAGCAAGGACCTGATGATTATAAAAAAGTAAGTAAAATAAAAGCACTTAAGAATATAGAAATAGATTGACAGATATAGTGGGTGATATGACAAGATATTTAACATACATATTTAACATTTATATATAAATATCAATAAGTTCACTATAATTGCATTGTCAAATGTAAAAACGGTGTCTATTTTAACTTGTATGCAGACCGCAATATTAATACATTGTGTTTCATAATGTATATTTACTGTCGAAATATTCAATACCCGTATAGTAAGTTGAGTGGGAATGTGTCCAGGGCCTCCTCCTGTGTTCTCTGGGTTGAAGTTGGAGTTTGGCTGGCACAGGAAGTCCGGTTTCAGCACGTAGCCACATAGCCCGTTGGGCAGAAATCGACCTCTGTTCAGATCCATTTGCTCCCCTGGTGTCTGGAAGTTCAGGGCCACTGGAGAGGCGCGAGAATAAAAACATACATCATGCAAATGAATGATTCTTCCTCTGTAGTCTAGCAAATGGAATATCTAATGGTTTCAGGGAAATGTTTTAGAAATATGTGCAGTGAGTCTTACCCATATGACATCCTGCATTCCACATGTCCTGTGGGTCGTAGTTAGAGGACTGCAGCCTCTGGCCCGATGGATAGATCCGAGTCAGCTGTCTACTGTTGTGTCTCACAAAAAGCTTTCCTATAAAAAAGTACACACAAGCACATTTCTATAAGCAAACCTTTTTTTCCCCCTCACAGATATTTCCAGCATATAATTTTATAGCACATATAAATATATATAAATATCTCATTTCATAATATAATAAGTTTTTGGTTATTATTGGGGCATATTTTTGTGCTCTATGCGTCTCACCGGAGTCTTTGATGAGCTTGAGTGCTTCATTCTCAGAGAAAGAGGAC
Organism: Silurus aristotelis; assembly: GCF_946808225.1. NCBI lineage: Eukaryota > Metazoa > Chordata > Actinopteri > Siluriformes > Siluridae > Silurus > Silurus aristotelis. The sequence goes on from NC_139590.1 coordinate 5,979,572, forward strand.
ATCTCACTCGGGGGTTTCTGATTGGCTGCATCGAATCCAGAAAACGGAATACTACAGCAATACACCACCAAATCAGACAGCTCGGGACTTATTTTCGAAGTGCATACAGGCTAAAGGATGAAACAAAATACATACATTTATACTCTTTTTCAATGATATATGAGATGGATGAAGGGACAATGTCCAACTCTTCTATGCATTAAGCCTGGAAATTATTAAATTACCCAGATAGGCATGCTTCACATACAGAGATCTAGAGATACTTTATTACAAAGTAATTTCTGAAATGTCTGAAATTTAATGCTCATTAATTATAACTCCCTTCTGACCTTCTCTATACTTCTCCATCAACATTCTCAAAGCAATGTGTCTGTGGTGCTCTTCCTCAGCATGAAACCATACTGTTGCTCACAGATGGTCACCTCTTCTCTCAGCCTGGCTTCCACTACTCTTTCCCATAACTTCATGGTGTGACTGATCAAATTAATTCCCCTGTAGTTACTGCAGGTCTGCACATCTAGCCTCTTCCTTTTAAATCGGTACCAGCACACTCCTTCTCCATTCCTCAGGCATGCTCTCACCTTCCAAAATCCAGTTGAACAACCTGGTTAAAAACTCCACTGCCTATGGTATGTCATCTGGTCCAACCGACTTTCCACTCTTCATCTTCTTAATGGCTGTTCTCACTTCCTCCTTACTAATCCTATTCATTTCCTGCTTCTCCATCCTTTATTGCTCTAACTTGTAGCACATCCTTCCCAGCTCGGTCCCTCTGCCTGGCCAATCGGTATAAAGGGTTCCTGCACTAATGCTAGAAAATTATTTACCTGGTTTCTACATTTAATTTGCAAAAGACCTTAGAAATATGTTTTACCATTTAAGTAAAAAAAACAAAAACAAAAAAAACCATGCAGAATGAGTGGTTTCTCAGAAAAAGAAATAATTGTAAATTACAAATATCTTGAATATAGAAATTTTCTTACTAATATTATGACAATATGATGTATCATATACAAGATTCCTCTGCCTGGTTCTAAATCTCTTGACTCATCCTAAGCTTGAAATGTTATTTTGCTCATAAATTCAAAACTATTTAATAAACCAAATAGAACAAGAAATGTCTAGACATGAATTTGAATCATATATGAATTGCTCAAATAGGTTTGACTATTTACATGATTTATATTATTTATATTTATATATTTGACTTGCCCGGGTTCGATCCCCGGTCAGGGAACCAACCCCAGCCACTCTTAGTGCCGGTCCCAAGCCCGGATAAATTGGGGAGGGTTGCGTTAGGAAGGGCATCCAGCATAAAAACATGTGCCAAATCAAACATGTGGATGATCCGCTGTGGCGACCCCTAATGGGAGAAGCCGAAAGAAAGTTTATTTGACTTGCTACTATTTGATTTTAATTGCAGTAAAGGTACAGATATGTAGGAGCCTCCATTCACAAGCGCATCCATAAACTACTGAGCTTTCAGACCAATGTGCCTATTTTATCACAAGTGATCGACTTACCTTCCCAGGGTCTTTCTTGCTGGGGGTCTTGTTGCTACCCCCGATCTCCTCATCTGAGCTGGATGAGAAACTGGCGAAACTGTTCATCTTTTCCATCTGGCTAGTCATCTTCTTTGACTTCACCAGGATCCGGCCTTTTAGTTCCTGAAAATACAAAAGGGTAAATTTTAGGGGTGACAATTATTTCAAAATGAATAGAAATTTACCAGAAATGATTTGACTGGTTTGGACCAATTGAGGAACAGTAAATGACATTCAAGCTTTGGAAACATTAACAAAAGCCTCTTCCCAGGTAGAGCAACAACAGGTAAAATACTCTCTGATGTCGACTGCAACATCAAGTGACAATAAAAGCTAATAGATAATTCAAGAAAACTGAAAAGAACGCTTAGACTACACTTTCATTTTCTAGTTCTTTCAGTTGCTCCCATTAGGGATCACCACAACGGATTATCCGTTTCCAAATCACTCTGTCCTCTACATATGCCTCTTTCCACATCTTCCCTCACCACATCCACAAACCTCTCTGTGGCCTTTCACCAAATCCACAAACCTCTCCGTGGCAGCTCCATCCTCAGCATTCTTCTACCGATATACCCCATGTCCCTCCTTTTCACATGACCAAACCATCTCAATCATGCTTAGACTAGACACTGATTGCATTTAAAAGTGATAAAAAGCGATTTCACACATGCACAGTACAAATGGTGTTTCCAATACTCGATCCGCACTGGACACACCATTTGTACTGCACATGTGTGAAATCGCTGTCACTTCCTGTCATCGCCAATGTTTTTATGGCAGTGAAGTAAAACATATCTTTTGAAAATTAAATATTAAATGTAAAACACACACACACCGATATACACATCTATATGGGTGTAACGAATGTAAACCATTAAATTTTTTTCCATTTCCTTTTTAATTTAATAATTTTAATTTGTGCCAATTTATTCAATTACTCAATTTAATCAATATAATAGGTTTATTGCATTAACTACATTTCTATAAATATATAATGCAATAAACTACATTTATATATATATATATATATATATATATATATATATATATATATATATATATATATATATATATATATATATACACACACACACACACACACGCACACACACGCACACACACGCACACACACGCACACACACACACACACACACACACACACACACACACACACACACACATATATATAGATGTTCACTTATGTTGAAAATAATCGACGCCGTTAGTAAAAAATGACAGTTTTATGTTTTGCATTTCTTTCCCCTAACTATACCGAAATTGAACCGAAACGTGACTTAAAAACTGAGGTAAGTACCAAATCGTGAATTCTGTGTACCGTTAGACCCCTAGTGTTAAACCACACCTCTGTCAAATTACGAATGATCAGAAGGTGTTAATTAACTTCGCAAGGCAACCCACCGGTATAATTTCAATGCCTTATGCCTAATAAGATATCATCCTTTCTATTGCAAATTCAGAGGGACTTGTATCGTGCACAATCCCTTCATTTACAACTAGAAATAAGTATATCACACATCACCATGCACCCAGAAACACATTTTATTCCATTGATAATATATTTATAGTATATTTTCCAGATGTTATTATGTAGACCAGGGGTCTCCAAACTACGGCCCACGAGGTCCTCTCATCCGGCCCGTGGAGACCTTTTTGTCTACGGAAAAAAATTATGGAAATTTACGTGTATCCTGCCAAGATCAGCTGCCGCTTACGTGGACGTTATGTTTTTACCGAATTAAAATAGAGGCGCGCAGTAGTGCGTTACCGTAATTTCCGGACTATTAAGCGCACTAAAATATAAGCCGCACCCACTGAATTTTACAAAGATTTGTATTTTGAACATAAATACGCCGCACCTGTCTATAAGCCGCAGGTGTCTACACTGAAACTAATAAACTTTACACAGGCTTTAACGAAAGACAGTGTCTGTTACACGGCTTGTATCTAAACAGTAGCCTACCAAGAAAGTCATTGTTCACTGTCTTCCTCCTTCCTTTCACAACTATTTCTCTCGGGAGTTTTTCTTTTGGCATCGTCGTGCGTTTAAAAATCACCATCGGTGAAGCTTTTCTCCCGATGCCGTGCAGCTCAGAACACAGGTCAAGTGTGTTTTTTCATGCCTGGTTGTTTTCAGTGTGACGAATGAATCTCCTTTCCTGTTGACAGTCCGAGTGAGCGGCAGGTCAAACGTCAGAGGAACATCATCCATATTTATGATGTGGTGCGGCCCGATTCAGTGCGAACGCATCTGATTTAATATAAAGAGTTTCATTGGTTCACCTGAACCCGTTCGGCAATTTCATTGGTCCAATCATCCTTTCACAAAAATGAAATACGTGAAGAACAGTTTGAGAACAAACTTGTCCAATGATAATCTGAGGTCACTGTTGATGTTAGGGACATCAAATCTAAAGCCAGAAATGTCTGCTATTCTGGCATCCAGGAAACAAATTCACCATTCCCACTAATACAGGTGTTCATGTGTAGTGTATTAATGTGTTATTAAATAATAACTGAATAAAATAATATTACATAAATAATTAAAAACAACATCCATGTTTTGATTCTTTTTTATTTGGACCTCGAGTGTGTAGTCGGCCCCTGAACTGCTGTTTGATAGTTAATGCGGCCCTCGGGCTGAAAAGTTTGGAGACCCCTGACGTAGACAATACAGTTCTTTGCTTTAGGAGAAAATAGTTACTACGATTACATTTAAAGTGTAAATATGGGATGTGGGAGACACGTGTTTTAGGCATATTCTGCATAGCATTGTATCTGCGTGCAACATTTCAATATTAACTCTTACTGTGGGCACTAAAGATTTAACGCAGCCTTCTGTGCAGCTATAAACAAAACGAGAGAGAGGAAGAGAGCAATATGGAAAGAGAAAGAAGGAGAGTGTAACCTCTGGTGATGGCAGATGATTGAGTGGCTTGTCGCTGAGTGGTTTGGTGAGTAGAGCTAATCCGAGGATAGAGCGCAGGTGCTGAGCCATGACGGCCTGCTGCTCCACAGAGCAATGATTCTCCAGAGACAAGATCAGTGGATATTGAGAAACCTAGTCAGAGAAAGAAATAGAGAGAGAGACAGAGAGAGAGAGAGAGAGAGAGAGAGAGAGAGAGAGAGAGAGAGAGAGAGAGAGAGAGAGAGAGATTTACTCTAAGTCATCATTTTGCTTTGACTCTTGCAGCCACGTGAAACTGTAAATGCTCATCTCACCTTAAAGGAATACTGAGCAATCGTTTCAATGACCTCCTTAAAAGATACTTTAGAGGTCAGTGTGTGTCCATGGTAGATCACAGGCTCCCCTTTATCCCCATCCCAGCAGTCCAATTCCACACAACGGCAGCCCTGATTTAAAGCCCTGAGAGCAATTAAGCCCACACAAACACACACACACACACACACACACACACACACACACACACACACACACACACACACACACACACACAAACACACACACAAACACATTTCTTAATCTACAGCATTGAAATTTTTCATTGTGTGATGTCCACTGTACTGTATTCCATGTACTGTATGCTTTTCATTTGTCTTCAATGTTCACATTGACGTGTTGTGTTTGTGTGTACCTGATGTAAGGCTCAGTGCTGCTCTCTCCGGTCACCTGGTCTTTCGTGAGGTAGGTGTTGTGAGAAGATGAGATGTAATAATGGGACAGTGGCCCTCTCATGTCCTGATACACACGCGTGTGATCGGGGTTAAACAGGTCGTTTTCATTTGACAGCATGTACATGGTGAAGCCGTTCTGAGTCATGAACTGGTTCTTCTGGGCTGAACAACACACAAGAGAATTATTAACAACATCACACCCTACAGCCTACTGTTTCCTGCATAGCATGTAGTCATAGCCTGTTTATTACATTACTACAGATGTTTCTCCAGCTCATTTAATCACAATGCTTTCATAACAGAATTGTACCTGGTTTGCCCGATCTCTCTCTCTCTCTCTCTCTCTCTCTCTCTCTCTCTCTCTCTCTATATATATATATATATATATATATATATATATATATATATATATATATATATATATATATATATATATATATATATATATCATCTACATACCCCAGTCATTGAACTCGTATGTTTGGATGAGTTTCTGTGCATGGCCCAGCGTGGCTCCTTCACCCTGATCCCCCAGGAAGTCCCTTAGCTCCAGTGTGGAGAGCACACAGCCATTACTGGAGTAATGGCGAAACACAGCGTCCAGCTCAGGCCTTCGCATGAGCTCCCGACAAAATTCCTCAATCTCCACAGGGTCCAAGCGGTTATCATGGGAGCGGTCACACTTCTACACAACACAAGAAAGCTTTAGAACCTGCACATTAATATATAAAAAAGAAATTACCAAAATCTAATTTTGAACAATTGGAATCAGCATCAGAATTTGACACGTACACACACACATACACACTGTCTCATGCTGAACAGTGATTTGGAGTCTCTCGAAATTGAAAGCAGATTCAAGACAAATATTGCAGGAAAAAAAAAACATCAAACACTATTTTCAGTAATAACTGCAGCCATCGGAAACCAGCTGTACACACATGTAGACACACACACACACACACACACACACACACACACACACACACACACACACACACACACACACACACACAGACAAACCTTAAAGAGTGTGCGAGCATATTGCTCATTCAGGTCTATGTTGAGCATCTGGAGCAAGTGCTGGACCTCGTCATAACTCATCTTTCCATCCTGGTTCAGATCCGCTCGTCTCAGATAGCTTCGGATCCAAGTGGCAAAAGGTTAAGGATATACAGTAAGAACACACACCGGACCAATTTCTGCTTATAAATCTACACTGTTACACATTTTAGTTAAGTATGCTTCTACAGTGCAGTGCCTTTTTTTCAATGCATTAATGTGGTACAAATATAAATGAAATAAATCTATAAGGTTAAAAATGCTTGCTGGCAATCGTAAACATGTATCTTCAGCTTCCTGTAAAAGAAACTGCAACTGCAGGGAGAATATCAGGAGTGTTTGCACCCCTCTAGTCAGAAAACCCTCTACGCTATAAGGCCACTTTGACTAGACATGAATGAAAGTAATAGGTGTTTCAGCTGGAGGAAGTGCTCTCTATAGATTTAGATATAATATGTAAATTTAATATAACTGTCTTATATATTAGGCACAAAAGTGAGTACATACCTCATATTTCAGCTACAATTTTATTATATGTTCTCAAGGGACAATACTATAGTAATGAAACATGGATTCCAACTGTGACATTCTGAAGCAGAACATGATCCCTCCCTTCAGAAACTGGACCGAAAGGCAGTTTTTTAAAATGATAATGAGCCCAAACACATCACCAAGATGACAACTTCCTTGATGATGAAGCTGAAGGTGAACGTGAGTGAGTGGCCAAGTGTCTCCAGACCTGAACCCTAATGAGCACCTGTGGGGGATCCTCAAGCAGAAGGTGGAGAAGCGCCATGTGTTTAACATCCAGTAGCTCTGTGATGTTATTATGAAGTGTAAAAGGATCCCAGCAACAACCTTAGCAGCTCTGGTGAATTCCATGCCCAGAAGGATTAAGGGAGTGCTGGATAACAATGGTGCTCACACAAAATATTGACACTTTGGACACTGTTGTGGCATGTTAACTTAGGGTGTGCTCACTTTTGTTGCCAGTTATTTAGACAATAACGGTTGTATGTTGAGTTTCAAAGGACAGTAAATCTGTACTGCTACACAAGCTGCACATTGACTAAAATATATCCAAGTTTTGTTACTAGTGTATTGTCCCTTGAGAACATAATGAAATGATTGCTGAAATGTGAGGGGTGTACTCACTTTTGTGAGATACTGTACATTCTATATGCATAGAAATGAGTTTTCTGGGTGTAACGTGTTTATATTTATGGCATTTTGTAGACACACTTATCCATAGAAACTTACAACAAAGCAATTGAGGGTTAAGGGCCATTCTTAAGGGCCCAGCAGTGGCAGCTTAGTGGGGCTGGGATTTGAACTCATGACCAGCTGAACAAAAGTGCCTGAGCTAACACCTGTTTATATAACAATGAAAAGAAACCTTAATGCATGTTTCCTTAACACTGGTTAACATTACAACAATGTTTGAAGCAAAAAAAACTACTGTGTAACATTTGAGAACTTTGCAGGAATGTTATTTTTAAAACATATATAACCTAACATTAGTAGAACCTGTCACATAGGTAAATAAACACTATAATTGTAAATATATTGGCCAGGAATATAAAAGGCGCAATTATTGTGGCTCAGGAAATTTCTGGAGCGGAATGTTTTATAACTGGCTACATCAACTGTTGCTAAACCACAGCTTCATTACACTCTAACGCATTTCACTTAACATGTGGCACGTATTCGTGTTTATCTGACTGCAAAATCAGTGGAAAGAACAAGATCTGGACTTTCGCCTTGCTGTTGCATTAAAAGCAATCGCACAAATCGATCTGCCTGATTGCAACACTGGTTACGAACACATGAAAAACAGACAAACCAGGAAATCTGTGACCTGACACTCCAACAATCAACACCCACTTGGTTTACAAATGCAAACAGCTACAAAGTGAAAGCAAAGCTGAAGGATATTGATCCAGCTTCTCCTTCTGGCTCATGTTGGAGACACGGTCTTTGAGAGTTCGGATACCCCGAACCCACCATTGTGCCTCCTCGCGTGATGAGCAGCACAGGTCCAGACTCTTTCTCGCGCCACGAAACACCAGTGTGAAACACTGAGAATCGGGAACCGAATCGGCGAGCCGGCGCAGGCACTCGGACTGGCAGCCCTCCCGCACGCACTCCACCTCCGTCACACAGACTGAAATACAGAGAATGAAAAAAAATGAAAAGACAAAATTGAGACATATATCAGGCATATTTTACTAATTGCTTTTTCATTAACTGTAGTTAACATAAGCACATATTTAGGTAGATATATTTACTTTTAGATGTACTGTAGCTCATGTTTGTCACACTAAAACACTTAAGTAGCCAAAGTTGTCAATTGTAAGTAGCTAAGCGGTTACATAAGCCAGATAACTGACCAGTTTAATAATGAGATCCTGTGGCACTTGAATCACTGAACATCATGACAGAGGCAGAGTAATGACTTTAGGGTGCAAACTGTATGTGTGTGTATTTATGTGTGCCTCCTCATGGGTCATGCCCCACCTCTCACCAGATCTGTTCAGCAGCTGAGTTTCAGTTTTCATCGCACTGCTGACTGCACAAATCTGTTCCACAATCAGTTCAGAGAGTCTTGATGTTCCCCATGAATTCAGTTCATTCTTAATGTAGCTGCTCTGCAGTCAGTGGTAGTAGGGATTTTTGTTGTGATGTTTTCTAACAATGAACTCCTTTAACTGTTGACCCTACAGAAAAAAACCATTACGCCCACTTAGACAAAGACACACACACACACATGATTATTTGCCTTTGATCTGAAGGTCTGAAAAGTGTAGCGTGTATAGTTTTCAGACATGCTACTTCAGACACTAGTTCCATAGATACCCCGTATACTTTTGATCGAAATATCACACACGAGATGGTATCAAAAAGCTTTGAGACTAGCTCTGTTTACAAGAAAGTCTGTTATTTATCTACGTCTACACACTAGCACCTTCAAAATAGTCGCTTTGTACAGTGCCATGCGTGTTCCTGCCACTTCTGGAATGTTTCCTGGACGTCTTTTTTCCGAATAGTGTCAAGCGATTCCTGCTGGTCCGCAGGAGCCAACTCTGGCGAGTAGTGTGGATGCAAAAGTGAGCACGTGTTGTTTATGGCGAGAAGCTTGCGGTTTAGGAGAGCTCATGACAGGGTGCATTGTCCTGATAAGCACCAGTTGCACAGCTCTTGATGTACACAGGATGATGTATTTTGGTACACTGAGTTATGTAGGTCGGCGCTCCCTGGGACTGTGCGTACAGCCTTGTGCTGCCATCTGTTGGCATGTTACAAAACTAGTCCCTAGTGAAAATAAAACCCAGTAATTAATTGGACCTTTTGTCTGTTTGCTATTTCTTCCTTCTCTAAGCTCTCCCTCCACAGACAGCTTGCCCATTGAGGCTGTTTGTCTAAACACACGCCATAATAATAGCATACAGTGGATGGTACCAGATAAAGAAAAATGCAGTAAATAATGTTGCCAAAGCATTTAGTAACAGGAAATGAAATCTCCAAAACATTTTATTCGTTCATGTATGCTTGTTGTTTCATATTAAAGCGCCTGTCAATGAAGAATCCAGTCAGACTCGTCATACTGATACGTGTCTAATAACCTGCTTTAAAAATGCTTTTTAATGATTTTAACCCACCATCATACTATAAAAAGATTATGTACTCCGAAAGATTGAGGGTGGCAAAAAATAAACTAATTCCTGGCATATGTATGGGTTTTGTTTTTAGTCACTGTGTCAATGCCACTGGAAATGACGTCTGTAAATAATGCACTGATGCACGAAAGTAGAGACCACATATGTCTTTCCACAAAAAAATGGCACACATACATGCACTCATACACACACACACACACACACACATACACACACACACACACACACACACACACACAAAACTGCAATTTTAGATTCTAGAATACTAAAATAACCGATAGCTACAGCAATGATTCCAATTTAACCCAAGGTGTTGAAAAGGGGTTATGAGCTCAGAACTCTCAAGATCTTCCAATCCAAACCATGTAAAGCATATCTTTAGGAATTTGGATTTGTGCACAGGGGTCTTGTCATGCTGGACCAGATTTAGAGGGAACAATCTGATGCTACCTTTTCCAAAGACTTTCAATACAACTACCTCCAGCATTGTGGAAACAGTTTGGGGAAGAATTTAGCGAGAGAGGAATGAACGATTGTGCCAGCTACCAGATTTATGACAAGTAATATATAAATAAATATAGTTGTGCAGAAAAATGTTTTTAGTTTTCCTTTCATGTTAATGATTCAGGAGGTATGCAGGAATGTACGCACTCTTTTTTTGGAATGTGCGAGCAACTCTACATTCATATTAGGCACTATTGGTGTACTGAGATATTATATCTAGTTAGGGATGTACCCCAATTAGGAAGATACAATTATACACTATATTGCCAAAAGTATTGGGTCACCTGACCTTACCTGCTATATGTGGTTCTTTTCCAAACTGTTACCAAAATCGGAACCCCAAACCTGTTCCAGCATGGCAATGCCCTTGTGCACAAAGTGAGCTCCTTGAAGATCTGGTTTACATGCTTTGGAGAGGAAGATCTTGATCGGCCTGCTATAGAGCTCATCCCTACTGAACATCTTAGGATAAATGTGAACGCTGACTGCACCCCAGGCCTCTTTACTTCACCTACATCAGTACCTGCCTTTTGTAACACCCTTGTGGCTGATAAGCACAAATATCCATAAGCACACTCCAAAATGTGGTGGAACATCTTCCCAGAAGAGTGGAGGCAATTATAAGAGCAAACTGGGACTAAATGTGGAATGCAAAGCTCAAAAGTCACATACCATTCTGATGACCAGGTGACCAAATACTTTTGGCAATATAGTGTATCTCTATATCAATACATCACACAATAAGGCTTTCAAGTTCATTAACCAAAAACTACACACTACACACACTAAAGACATTTTAAAGGTCATTAAATGAACTCCTTCAGGGATTGCTCTGTTTGGATTCAAATATTTCAGTTCAGAACCAACCCAGTAAAAACTGACTTGGGCGGGCGCAGTTTTAGAATGTTGCAAAAGAGGCCCAGTGGTTTTAAATCCATCATGAATGATATGCCAGAGGATTAATAATAGATAGCAGGAAACCAGGTGCATGTTATAAAACTATATCTAAATATCATTGTGCTCCGCTTTATCTGTTGCATCTGCTGGTTTGGCCTGCTGTTAAATATCCCTTATGTCTCCTTATAAGTAAGAGAAAACCTGGTGGACGGAATTAGTGAGTATCTGCCACGTTACATTCGCTAGCTAAATTTCACCAAAGAAGGTAAACATAGCTAACTGCCCGGACCTAGCTAAACAAAAACCAGACCATAATATAATGCTTACCATTTATTTAAAACATTTACTAATGACGAGGATTAAATGACAAGCTGAACAAGTTTCATAACACTGTTGTAGATTAGCCAGCTAAATGACTGCTCGCTAAGTCCTTTCTCTGACTGATGTAATGTGAAACATGTCAGTCATGTTTTCAGTAATCACAACATAAAGTTTCCTGCAAACCTCGCCTACCTACACTACTATTAACGCCCCAAGGAACACAATGTCACGGAAGTATTAAAAGCCTGCTCATCATAAATCATGTGTGTGTGTGTGACATTCAAGTTTACTTTAAATGATCAAGCAAGCTAGCAAATTGTGGAAGGCAGAAAATTTGATTTAATAGTTTCCTGGACATTAAAAAATCAATAATAAGTGTACATACATGATTTCTTCATGTTTATAATCACGTTTTGTTATTGGACATATCAGCTCCTTTGCTTGCAGTGCAAAGTGAGAAACAGTGTGTCAAACAGTTTTGAGGATTCTTGTCAGATCTGGTTTTCCTTATGCTGAGTCAACATCAACTTGACTGGCATGAAATGAATACTGGGCACCACCAAAATAGTGTTTACGACGTGTTATAACTACCTGACCTCGAACTGTCTCTTATTTTAAACAAATTCTCGAAGGTGCCACATAAACTTAATAGATTAAAATTAGAACTGGAAAGGCACATGACCCCCATTGTTCTATCCTGAGTGTGCTAAGTGACGCAGATGTGTGTTGGGTTGCTAAGAACTGGCAAACGGGGTGCATTAAAGTATTAAAAGAATGAGTGTCTGAGAGAACATGTGTATGAGATAGCTGTAAATATAGTGTTACCCTTTAAATTCAAACCTTCGCTTGTTTCTGTGTGTGAGAAAAAGAGAAAGAGAGAGACAGTGACAGAAAATTGGCAAAAAAAACAAAAGTGCCTGGGCTAGTTTGTCTATGATCTGTGGTTTTATTTGCTTTACTTCGTTCCAAACCACAAACTGTTCACAAAAGTTTGTTTCCACTGTAGTATGGTGCACATATGAAAGCTGTGGGTGAGAAGGTCTGATCTGTGCCATAGCATTCCTGTGCAAAACTGAGGCAGCCTTGGCAGAAGGTATTCGAGTTTTTCCACTCTCGAACGAGATTAGAGGCAGAACTCAATACGAGCAACTGCCTGAGTAAACAGTCAGAGAAAAACAGGCACAAGAGAGCTAACAATAGTTTACAATGACTAGGTAAAAAGCAAACCTGAACTTTTGACAATACCTTATATATAAAGGCTCAAAACTCTGAGTACAACTGAAGCAAGATTGGATTATGTCAGTAGTTTGTGGTAATGCATCGTCATGGCACCTGCCTATAGTGGAGACTCAACCAAAGACTACGCCTCTATTACTTTTTTATTTTTTCATTATTTTTTTATTTTGTGGTCTCAAGCATTTTATAACACTATATTCTACCAGCCATATTTGTTTTTTTACCAGCAAGATGTTGTTTTTTAATGCGAAAATTATTCAGAAATATATACACACAAACACCAGCTGAAGTTCTGTGACGTAAACAAAAGAATAAGCATCCAAATTACAACATAATCGTTCGGTTGGAGCAAAACTGCTTTACGGCATGTTGTTCAGTGGAGCCTCATCTTTCCTAATAAACCGGGATTTGCAGCGGTGGATGTGTTTGTGACTCGTTATTACAATAATAATGTAAGTAGTGCATTTTTTTATGCATGTTGTTGTGTACTGCTTACACAAATTCAGCAAAAAACATTCGTTATAAGTTTTCCATTGATCTGAAATTGCTGCTTGAGGCTTAGAGCTTTAGAATGATGTATAGTTAGTAATGGTTACTCTTCTCCCTTTTTATTTAATCTATTGCTTAACAATAACACCTGAGAACACTGGGATATCGGTTGTGCTGGCACAACCCTGACGACTAAGATGTTAAGCAGCTTTTGTATTGTTAAGGGTGTCTGGTTTATCCACTAGGAATCATCTCTATAAACCACCAATAATGCATGCATCTGTGTTGCTACAGTAGCTTTAGCGTCTTTGTCTTTAGTGTCAATGTTAATTCGCTGAAAAATTATAACGGTTGTCTTGAAGACGATGACATAGAAATGTGGAAATGACAAATCGGTGTAGATAAAATACAATTCAAGTACAATTTAGTCAAGGATTTCTGTCTACCGTGTAATCCATGTTCTCCATAGGGTTTAGGCGATCCCATGAAATATTATACCTCAAAGTTTAGAGAGTACAGCACAATAACTGATCTAATGAATAACATTGGCATTAGCCTAGTGTTCGCTAGTTTTCTAGAATCTTTTGCATAGGTTTAGTACAATAATTAACCCAATATTAGCTAGTTTTTAGTTGACATTGGTTTCAGGTTCACATAACAAAACAGCTAATTTTGGCTAGTTTTCATGCAATATTGGTCAATATTAGTTAATTTCCTAATTGCACTGGCCATAGGTTTGGAAAGAAAAATATTATTAGCTCATTTTCACAGCTTTATAAATAGCTAATCGTTTTAATTGACAGAATTGTTAGCTATGTTATCTATACCTGTGAAACATGGCTGTTGGTTTACACAATACATCATGCTAATATTTTTCAGCTTGCTAGCATTTGGTTTAATTTATGACAAAATATTATTACTGATGTAACATTAGCATAGCCAAACTTTTCCAGCTACTAAAGTTAAAGCTAATGTTAGACAAAATCTAATTATGTGCCAAATCTGTTAGCTATTTAACCAATTAATATACTAAGGTCAGGTTTTTATTTTTATGTTTTACAGCACAAGACCATCAGTAAATGAAACAGCGATGGTCAAAGCAGGCATTCGAAACAAATCTTGATTTTAAAAAATCTAATTAGGATTCAGAAACTCTGAAGACAAAGCTGTGTAAGATGTGTTCAAGTATACTTACATTTGTGGCATTTGGCAGACAACCTTATTCAGAGCAACTTACATTTATTTCATTCATACAATGAAGCAGCTATGGGGTTAAAGAACTTGCCAAGAAGCCCAAGAGCAGTTTAGTGTAGCTGGGATCTGAACTCATGTCCACAAGGATCTAAAGTCCAATGCCTCAAACAGTTAGCTACCACCTTCCTAGTTTGTCCTCGTTACTAGCATAAAAAGAGGTATTACAACAGTGAAATATTGTCTTTTCTCAATACACAATTATTTTTGAATAACACAACATTGCTTCATGAATCACTGTGTGTACATGACATTCACCAAATACATGACTTCATCTTTTTAGGGTCATTTACAGCTCTTCAAAGTAAATAAGAGGAACTCGCTAATGTTTTCAACTTATACAAAAGCCTTTATTTACTACACAAAACTCAAACAGGATTCAACACTCTTGGAAACGAACCCAGCGTCAGAACGTCTATCAGGCTATACCAAAATGGAACAAACCTTCGAGCCAACAGATGGTGCGATGGACAGTAAATAATCATCATTACTTGCAGGCAGATTTAAAGATGAAATCATATTTTCCGTGTTTGCAAATACGTCGAGGCTCCCGCGTAGTGGAGGACTGGACAGATCTGAAGTGATTAAGATTCATGTGTAGTTACAGCGCCAAATTTGATTAATATCAATAAAACACTATTGAATTTCACATCATGTTATTCCTCTTACAGTTGGGGAAATAATTATTTGATCCCCTGCTGATTTTACCCCCTTACAAAGAAATTTTTATGGTAGGTTTATTTTAACAGAGAGAGACAGATCCTCCTTGTCCCCTCATACATACTTTCAACAAAGTGAATCCAGGAAGCAAATTTTAAACACAAAGTCATAGCTAGATGGTAAATGATGTAAATATCCTATGTGGCATTTTGTTCTCAGTTAGTTTACTCCCACTTTCAGAACTCAAACGAGTTTGTATGTAAAACAGAAACTAATCCAGCTAAACACAACTTGCAGGCATTAAGTCAGATGTTTACGTTCTGATTGGTGCTGGTGAGTCTGCTACATCTGATAAAGAGACAGTTTTCAGCTTCCTTAATGTAGGAATGTAAATTCCATCCTGCAGCACTGGAATGTTGCTTGTTCTCGAAAACATAACAAGTCATTCTGAAAAAATTGAACAACATCTTTTTAAGTGTGACATACCAGACTCTACCTGTTCTATTGATATTTCTACAGAGTCTAAATCCAGAATACATTATTATACTTATGTTGGTTGCACTTACTATTAATGACGATTTAGTGACCTGGGACAGTTGCTTATAATCAATTTATTAATTAATCCCCCTTTTCTGAAGATGTATAAAACAATAAGAATGCTTAACAATCCTTATCTCTCTCTCCCTGTCACCTCTCTACTCTCCTTCCCTCTCGTTAAACAGACTTTTGAGGTACCAGTGATCCTGTCTCTTTCTTTTCTTTGGATCTGCCTGATTTATCCTGATGCCCTACCTCTGCATGAAGTTCTCTTTAAATAGAGACCGCTCTGTGCAGCTGTGGATGGTTCCACATCAACTGCCTAAAGATTCATAAAGTTACTGAGAAACTCAAGAACTTTGGCGGATGGATTTGGACTTTAATTAATATTATATTAATTAATATTTAATTAATAACGAATGGACATTCAGTGACACCCAGATGAGGATGAGTTCCCTTTTGAGTCTGGTGCCTCTCAAAGTTTCTTCCTCGTGCCATCTTATACATTCTTTTATTACCGTTTTATCTCTGTAATCTCCACTTTAATCATTAAAAGTTTGAGCTTTTCAATTCAAAGTGAAATTTTGTAGTAAATTATATAGGTATACGATGTGTGTGTGTGTGTGTGTGTGTGTGTGTGTGTGTGTGTGTGTGTAAAACACTCACAGGTCTGACGTCTCTTGGCTTTGTGTGAGGTTTTGCTGGACTCACACCACACCGTGACACAGTCCTCCAGCAGCCTAAAGCCCCGGTGTTTCTGCCAGCGTGGTGAACGTACTTTAACCATCCTCGTGCCTTGCAGCATCATACGCACATTCTCATCGTCCAACAGGCCTGTGGTCAGACCACACACACACACACACACACACACACACACACACACACACACACACACTATTACCACAGTATTAACAGTTAGGTTTCAGCATAAAAAAAGGAAAAAGAACAGACACACTCAGGCATCGTTAGTAGGTCAGTGGTCAGTATGTTGTCACATGACTGACATATGGTTATTTCAAAATATTTGCTTCTATGTATTTCAAATACCATAATGACTGTAGTAGACTTAAATACTAGAATATGGTAAATGATATGACTCCAGTCTTCTAAGAGTCTACAAGAGAGAGAAAATAACATTTAGTCAGGGTGTGTGTGCTGGTGAGACAGACTATAATTATATTTGCAGGAGGGCAAAAAAAAAAAATATAGCATTACTGTTTGTCAAAGGATAAAGGGTATTGGTGTGTGCTGTTGTATGTTGAAAAGCTGTCACATTAGTGTTGTGGTAAATCTATTGCAGAGTTTGCTTTTCAGTAAGGGAAGATAAGAAACAGAACTGGCCCTGGCAGGTTAAGTGGAACTTCCATTAGTTTCTTGGAGGCAGATGATGTGTGATTGATAGATTGGATACGGTGATTCCTTTCACAGAGAATTTTCCTTTAAACTGCGGCACAGAACTCAACAACACGGCAACCGCAGAGAGCAACCCAATGTCCAAACGTTTTCGACCTATTTTAACCTACTCAATCCAAATCTCAAAGGTGTTTTCTTCATTGTTTGGTCTATCAGATGTCCTGCTACTCAAACCATAATTTCCATCAAGTCTTTGGGCATTTTTGGGTTTTTTTTGCTGGAAAGACCTATAAGTGGAAATTAAATTTTCTCTTAACTGTGGTAAGATTTTAGATTAATGCACTTGTGTGACTTGGTTAATGGGTTTGTTTTGGAAGAAAAACTTCGGAAGAAAATATTTCAGACCTTTTGTTTTAATAGAATTTTAAAATATTGCTCAATTTGAATGCATTTTCAATTGGTCTAGTTTGCATTGATTTATTATAATTAGTGTGGAAAACATGGAAAATATAGTGCACTATTAATGTGATTGAAAGTACTGAATTCTGGATACCTTTGAATTTTTAGGATTGTATGTTGCAATAGTGGGAGAAGTATTTAAATGCAGCCACAGAAATATGTTAGATTTTTAACATGCCTGAACTTAAATGAATTCTCTGAGACTTTTAGGATGCGATCTACAATGCCCTTGGTGACTTTTCTGATCAGGAAAGAAGCACACAGCTTATAAAGTGGCACATACGTTCTTCTTCGGTATAATGAAGAAAACAGACAAATATACAGTATATACACTGGTCAAAACCTGAGCTAAAACCATTCCTTACTTGGTAATGAGGCACGGTAACCAGAGATGTTTTTTTTTGCACAGACAAAAACATTCTGTATAGCTTACGTACTCGTATGTATAGACATTGCACAGACACCATAGGACTATGTGTTAAGAGAACTAGTGTGAGGCATTTTTAATACTACCAAAATGGCTGACAACCAAGAATTCTGCTTCACCACAGGGGCAAATTAGGATAAATAAAGGTTTAGATGGAACATTTTTGGGTTGAAAATTGACATCATATATCATATCAGTTTACTGTAAAATGTCAGTGATACAGCTGATGTCATTCCTCTCTGCAGACTGCCGATTGCTTAAATACATAATTATAGACACCTCCTGGACTCCAGGACATGACACAGAACATTTCCTGGACCCCTCACAGCATTTATTGGCATCTCCTCCCACTCTATTAGACTGCTAGCCTCATTTTACTCATCCTTGCTCAGCAGTGGTGTAGGTTTCCTTTCAAATTTGGAGGGATATTTTTAACCAGTTAAGTCTACACATAAAAAATGTCCCCGTAATTTAATATACATATAAGACTACATCAAACCGAGACCACTTTTTAATGGAAGAGTACTGTAGATACTACGATCAGAACTACTTAGAATTATATTAAAGCATCATGGTAGTAAATAAAACAATACATTTAAATATTATTACAACACCAAGGCACTAGATTCAGCTTAATAGGCCAATGATTAGCCAAATCCCATGAGGGAAGTTAGCACATATGGTAATTCCAACGGCTGTCTGTACCGCCACAAAGAAGGGTTTTACAACAGAATTTCTTCATTTTTTTGTAACCAGACCATGAAAACTACAGTCCACTGATCACATGATTACGGATTTATTTCAAAAACATTATTGAATTATTTTTTCTTTTTGAAAATAATAGGTTTTGCAGCCAAACAGCTTTCCATTCCTGACTCAACAGAACACTCATTAGGTCTGATGAACCCTACATATATTAATGATATAATCATTATGTGGGTTGTTATTTCTACCACTGTAACAAAAGCAGAATCATGAACCCCCTGGCTATGCTTTACCGATCCCTAACCACTTTGACAACAACAGCCTTAAGCTATAACATTTATTGAAAATAATTCAGAAAGCAAACTAGATTTTCAAGATGTTCGAACTGTCAAAGAAATCAAGAAAAAAGGGGAAATGAAGCAGTAAAACACCCTAAAAAACCGTCTCCACCAGAGGGACAATAGTTAAAGGCCATTCCATATGCAATGGAAGGAAATGTAGACAAATCCTTGCTTAGCATCTGGCGGATTCATCTGGCACCAGAGTGAAAGCACAATGGTCTTGCAGAGAAGAAGATTTTCAGTAGAAAGCAGAAACTATTTTCACTCCAATAAAGGCCTTCAGGTTTGGTGGAAAACCAGTGGCAGAAAGTCTCAGTGTGAGATTTTTGGTTCACAAAGGTATAAAAAAAAATAAAAATAAAACCTGGAAATAATTAAATCCTGTTGTTATGATGTCGGATTTGTGTGACGCACAGTTAAACTATGTTATTATGTGGTTTAAAGCCCAGTTTCAGCACAATAATGTTTCCCAAAACATACTGTATAGAATTAGCCACTTCAGACCACTGCCATTAACATAACAGATGCTTGAAATCATTTATAAAGCAAAAGCAGCCAAATAAACCGAATGATGCCCTGATTTAATATTGGCTGTTACTGTCAGAATCCTGAATACTATGAATGGTCAGTGGAAAAGTACTCAAGTACTCATAATTGACTAAATGTTTGAGTCACTTGAATCTATTATAGCAATTAACACATACATAATCAAATACATAAAATAAATCCCATCAGCAAAACAGTAATGCTTTCAAAATTTGATTATAACAATGTGGCATCGAAAGGTTTCGAGACTAACGGTGCGAACATGTGCTGTCCTGACCACGTGCGTTACCACGTTTGCTCATAGACAGCAAGTTAGAACGAAGAGCAAATCTTTCACAGAGACGTTTCACATGAAATACGTTTGACATACAGCAATGCTGCAATGAGTCGTTCAAACATCACTGGAAGACGACGAGAGATCAGGAAGACCTTCAATGAGCTCATCCCCTGAAAATGTCGAAGTCATTCGGCAACTTGTGCATGATGATCGTCGGAGAACAATCCACATGATTTCACTTCTGCACCCACCCTACTCACCAGATTTGGTTCCTGCAGACTTTACCCTCTGCCCGAAAATTAAGATCCGGTTCAAAGGTCACCGTTTTTACACCCCTGCGGAGATTCATCACAAATCGCAGAAAACATCTTTCTTGTAAACAGAGCCAATTTCCAAACTTTGAAACACCACCTCGTTAGGTTTAAAGAAAGCCAGGGGTTTTCATGAAAATGTGAAAATCCTGCTACATAAAAATCCCTTCCTTATTAAGATTTTAACCCTCAGTGATTAGTTGCAGCTGAGTGTCTGTGTGTAATTGTAATAGTCTGTCTTTTTTGTCCCGTATTCCTGGACATACAAGAGACAACCGAAAGGACGGAGTAGAAATCATTGCCATCTGGTTATTTAGTGCAGATGTAGAAAGCAGCTCCTCAGGCAGTCTAAGCTGAAGGTCAGTGCATATAAACATGTCGAGACTCTTGAAGCTTAAGAGAGTAAAAGCAAGAACGAGCTGAAAGGCTGTGACAGTGATAAACATTGTGTGTTAGCAAGAAAAGAAAGCCACAAAGAATGTTCAAGAAACTGCTGTTTTTAACCTAATGACCCTGAATGCCTCCTGAAGGGACAGAACTCTCACTGTCCCATATTATAATCCAGAAATGAAAATCTAATTTCAAAACTAAAACATTACAAAACATTTATGCAATATGTGCTTCCAATAAATCTTTCAGTCAAACATATGTGTATATGAAGCAACTGCCCTTAGACTTCCAGTACTTATCAGTACAAATCAGGGACAAGTGAATTTCTTTGGTAATTTCTTCGGTAATTACACATTGTGTTACAGATATAGCTGATACACAGCTAAACATGGGTTCAGAGCTATTTCTTTTGAAATAGAGAAATTCAAATAGGATATACACACACAATCCTCCCAGCACTGTTTAAAAAAGAGCTTGCAGTGTTTTAGAGAAAGTGGCTCCTCTCCACAACGACCACAGGATGGACGCAAACCGCTGATAACGTTTCCATGTCACGGTGTGTATAAAACATGCATGCACGTGTTTTTGTGTCGTGGTTAAGATGTTTTTACTTGGTAGGCTTTGTTAATGTTAGTTTGCCCCACTTAGGCAGTTTGGCTGAGTAATGGCAATGGAAAGAGCCAAATTAAAAAGAGAAAGACAGAGAGAAAGAGAGAGAGAAAACAAGAGAGAGAGAGAGAGAGAGAGAGAGAGAGAGAGAGAGAGAGAGAGAAAGAGAAATAGTTTGTGCTCTCAGTGCTTCACCAGAGCAACTGCCATATTCAGTGAAATCATGCAGGCAATACAGCGAAAAGGTTCCAGCAGGACTTGTAGACAAGATCTACATTCCTTTTTAGTCTGTGGATGATACCTTCTCTCTCTCTCTCTCTCTCTCTCTCTCTCTCTCTCTCACACTTCTGCTAAATGCACAACCGTGGATTGCGCAATAATAACTAAGAGACTATAAACACCCAGAAATTCACTTTAGTCTTGATCTAAATCTTGATCTAAATCTAATGATTAATGATTCGAATTAATAAAACTCGGTGAAGATTGTTTGTTTCCAATCTCTATTTTTTAAAGCGGATCTGTAAAATCCATGGATAGGAAAAAAAAAAAGGAATAAAAGCTCTATTGATATCAATCAATACGACGATCTCACATACAATAAACATCAACATCAACCATTGGATTTTATTTCACTTTATATTCTCGGTCTGTGCTGCAATCATAGAAGAGGTCAATAGCTTTTTTTCTTTTTATACATTCAGATTGTTCTCAGAATGCAAAACGTTTGTGCAACCTTCACCATATTAAACTTTTCAAAGAGGAGAATGGGAACGGTTAAAAGTCTGGATTATTCTGGAAAGCTTAATCAAGACAAGAAAGGACATAGTGTGTTAGTATGTTTTATGGGGCGCAGTAAAATATTTATTTCATGGGATTTACAGTCGGAGCCAAACACACTGCAAGTCTAAGAATCCAGAAACAATGGCATGGCAACTGCAGTTTCCTCCTGTTCAGATGGCCAGAGACGATAAACAGGACAATAGAACCATAACGTTATATAATTGTATTGAATTTGTGGTTAGGAATTTTGTGCTTCTTAAAGGAGCCTAATTGTACCATCAGCATGGTCATGTACTCAGTTAAAAATCAAATTTAATATACTAATATACTCATTATTATTATTCTCATATATCTCAAGACAGAGGATGATGTTGCTCTTTTGACAATGAATAAGAACCTTATCTTCTTTGGA
Organism: Silurus aristotelis; assembly: GCF_946808225.1. Classification (NCBI taxonomy): domain Eukaryota; kingdom Metazoa; phylum Chordata; class Actinopteri; order Siluriformes; family Siluridae; genus Silurus; species Silurus aristotelis. Next base: position 6,002,017 of record NC_139590.1, read on the forward strand.
AAGTTCAAATTCATGATATAGCATTATTCCCTCCAACCAATCGAAAAAAAAAACACTATAAATAACTGGGCAGATCTCGATGACCGTTGATTAAAGATAGATCATTTCCTGGCACTCTAAAATTATGATGTTAACTGTCAATTTTCTGTCAAATTATGTACTTCCAGGACGTCATTATCCTGTAAAGCAAACCAGCAAATTAAATCTAAAAACAGTTTGAAAACAGCTGGGAACACCTGCAGAAATGTGGGGTAATTCCTACTTTGTTTTATAAATGGTTATAAAAACAACAAATGTTACAATTAAACTGAGACATTAAGATCATTTCATAAATTATATGCACACTATGTGCTACTCAGTTTATAATCCGTTCCCAAGCACCCGGGTTTTACAAAGTATATGAGCTTAAAAATGTATCAAATTCCTTAATCCTATAGGATTAGGACTAGTATTTTAGATTGTTTGAGGATGTATATTACTTTTTTCCCCTAAAAATTGGGGGGGAATTACACAAAAGTGTTAGATAATTGCAGATCATTCAGGATTCAGGTTTAACATCTAACATCTAAATGGCATCTTAGCAGTATGCCATTTTCCATGTTCCCTCGCTAGCCTTTCTTTCTTTTTTTCTTTCTCGAACTTAAATAATAAATTAAAAGAAACTTTCCTATGGCAATAAATTTACAGTTATAAATAACGGGGACTCCTTCATAAAACATTTTATTTTAATCTGTTTATGTTGGTGCCATATCAGTTGTTACTATAGAAATGATACACATTAGAACTAGGACATGTGACTACTATCAGTCCAGTGGTTATCGAAAATTAACAATAGCTTCTGATTAATTTTGATCAGAGAATACAAGAGTGATGTGGTATAGTTCATATTATCTTAACTTCTACATTTAGAAATCTTACATTTTAGGCACTGTTCATCTTTTCCTGAGTGAACAATATAAATGTTTTACAATATACTGTATATATTGTGCATTGTTATTCATATTCAAAATGTTCAGCGGTGAATATAAAATTAGGTTTTTTTCTGTACTTCTGTATTTGGTAGCCTTGATATCCAAAACCGTACTCAAATATAGTATAACACCTTTATAAACTAAGATCAAATCTAATTCTGTTTTACGAATCAGCTAATTGGACACATTTTAATGTTTATATAACTAGGTACCTGGAATCAACCATGCAAAGTAATGGAGAGTGTGTTAGAAAAGTGAAGAAAATTGTGAAGGCAGGGTGGAGTGGGTGGAGAATAGGAAGACCAAGGAGGAGGTTTATGGATATGGTAAAGGGAAGACATTCAGGTAGTTGGTTTGAAAGAAGCAGACGTAGAGGACAGGGGGGTATGAAGACGGATGATCCGCCGTGGCGACCCCTAAAGGGAGCAGCCGAAAAGGAGAAAAATAAGATATAACCAGATAAACCAGGTTTTTTTATGAGTCGTGTTCATGAATCAGTGACTTAATATAGCCAAACATACAGTTGCAGATACCTGAGAAAAGCTACTTGCGTTCAGCCGGTTTTTAATGGGTGCTTATCCCACTTGTCTGGGTGGCTCATTCAAAATATTGAAATGACCCGAGTACTGTTTCTGCTTCTGAGGTTGCCAGGTTTTTCCTGAATAGAACTCTTGTGGCATCATTTTCACCACTGTAATCACAAACCATGCCCCGGTAATACATTTTTGTTAAATGCAATTAATTTTTCTATAAATATTAGAGAAACCATTTGATGAAAATGTTGTGCTAAAAATGTGCTAATTGCAAATTACAGTGATCGTAGTCGTTAATGATTTCCTGATTCACACACGCTGAGTTTGAAACTCAACGTTATGAATCATTAATTGCTCTGATGTGATATATGTAAGTGCCATGACTTAAAATAGGTGTTACATCGAAAGCTTGCAGGCAGGATTTCCTATTCCCAATGGCTGAATTATATGTTTGAATAATGCATTCTAGGAATAAAGAGGTAAGACATTGATGAATGAAACCACAACAAAATGCATTCCATTCCAAGTACTGAAGCTGAGAGATACTACATGCTATTACATATACACCAAATGCTTGTCTTAACAGACTTTTTGGAGGCAGTGAGGTCCACAGAGAGGCTGAAGGTGAAGTTTAACAGTGAAGGCAGTAAAAGACCCCTGACTAGGAGATAATGGTGAAAGGCTGAAGAGCTCTAAGGAGCATGGCATGACATGTAGGGAGGACACAAGACATCCATGCACATAAAAAGGGAGTGAGAAATAGAAGGTCAAACAGCTGAGAAATGTGGGAGTAAACGAGCTGTGAGGTGGAATAAGAGATGAGCGAAAGAAAGAGGATTTGAAAAGGTCTAAGGGTCACACATATGACCACACACACAAATTCAGAGAGAAACAATAGCTGACCAAAGCCACAGCCCACACAGACTCTGGACTGACGAAAAGAAGTCAAAAATAAAAGCCTATACTAGCCTTAATTTAATCAGTCTGGGAGAGGCAGCAAGTGGGTCAGTGGATTTACGTTACACTCCAGATGTTTCTCAGTGCAATCCCAAACTGCCTTTTGTCATATGTGCCAAACTGTCATGAATGGATCCTAAACCTTCAGCTCAGATCTATCCTTCATCAGTGCTCTCTGCCTCCAAGATAAGGATATATAATGGTGCATGTAATTTTTTTATACTATGTTACAGTAGTATACTGTAAAAATATTTCACCGCTTTATTTCTTCATTTATACAATCTTTTACCCGGTTCCCTGGTGGTCTAGTGGTTAGGATGCTCTTTGCAAACTCTGCAATTTTTCTCTAAGAAACTCCTTTTTGATATTGCGCCACAATTTTTAGCCGCAGCATTGGGGAGAATTGGTGATCCTCTGCCCATCTTGACTTCTGAGAGACACTGCCACTCTGAGAGGCTCTTTTTATACCCAATCATGTTGCCAATTGACCTAATAAGTTGCAAATTGGTTCTCCAGCTGTTCCTTATATGTACATTTAACTTTTCCGGCCTCTTATTGCTACCTGTCCCAATTTTTTGGGAATGTGTAGCTCTCATGAAATCAAAAATGAGCCAATATTTGGCATGAAAATTCAAAATGTCTCACATTTGATATGTTATCATTATTCTATTGTGAATAAAATAGAAGTTTATGACATTTGTAAATTAATGCATTCCTTTTTTATTCACAATTTGTACAGTGTCCCAACTTTTTTGTAATCGGGTTTGTAATTTATTAATTGTTGAAGTGTACTGTTTATTGATGGCAGCATAAATGCAGAACTGTTCATGCAAAATGTGGTGGTAAGCCATTGTAGCAGACTGTTGCTATTAATTACAGTCCAATTACATCCTCATTCCTTAACTATTGAGGAATATTGCTACTGAATAAAGGCAAAAAATAAACCTTCACCGGACATCAAAATAAACTTTCTGAAATCTCTGAAGGTCTGAATGCTCATAGCTAGTTCTTGTCCTGTATGAACTTGACTAAAAAGGTTCATTCTTGAAGCTAAATCTCCTGAACACTACACTGTTAAGATGATATTATGTATATACAGAAATGCTGCTCTTGTGCATATGTATAAGTCTTTTTTCCCTCTCATTTAGACAAAGAGGGAAAAGCAAATGCCTTGGTGAGGCTCAGCAAAACTTCAGTTCCACAAAAGCACGTCATACGTGATGAACATGCTTAATAATAAATGATCAGTAGGTTCCTGAACATATTGTGACATTTGTTTTGAAATTAACAGAAGAAATAACACTCTGGCGAGCAAACGAATCAGGAGAACATTTTGGCTTTCCACATCATGTCAGCAATTTTGCAAGACTTCCCTGTTTCTGCATGCAGTCATGCTACCTGTCATCTGCAGCATTACAGTTACATAAAATCCAGAGTAGTGCTGCACCATTAATCCTATTACAATCATGATGAGGTGAAGATGCAGAGCAGACAGACACCAAACTGGTAGCCAAAAAAAAAAACCCTCAAAGAAATGAAGTCTTTTATGGTAGGTTTATTTTACCAGAGAGAGAAAAATATATAATTGTTTTTTTATATTTTTTTTTTATTTGTATTTGTTTGAGTGAAATGTGTATTTGATCCTGTACCAACCAGCAACAATTCCGACTCCCACAGACCCAAATTAATCCTGTTCCTTTAAGAAAGAACTCCTAATATCAACTCATTATGTGTATAAAAGACACCTGTCACAGAGTCAACCTTTTCTATTCAAACCTCTCCACCACCATGGGGGACACCAATCAGCTGTCGAAGGACGTCAGGGACAATAAAACCGTTTGGTTCCAGCTGTTAGTGACTCTCAAAAGTACAGACATAAATAGCACTATACATTAAGTAAGGACTATACAAGAAAAAAAAACAGACTATACGAGACATTACAGAAAATCGACCTCTATTTGACCTCAATAATCACAGCATGACAATTTTACCAAATCGTGCAACCCTAATTACAAAATCTAACAAATCAGAGTAGTGAGCAGCACAGTCTCTGCATTACAGTGTTATAAAAACCTGCTCATAATACCAGGTGCAGAGTAGGTCCAGTTAAACACATTAAAATACACCTATATGCGTCCAACTAATAAGGGTCCCAGTTCAAGCTAACATTTTGCATAGATGTTACACAAGACCTTCGCTTTGAGTTCACACTACTTGGTATTAGTGGTGTTTTGGTGGTTAAGGTCATCAGCATTACTAAGCTTTTTTGAGCAGCTTGTCTCAAATGCTCTGAACAAAAGAGTCTACTGAATTCACGTGTAAATGGCAGTCATAAGAATTTACATAAAGAGAACCACTTTAAATATACATATTAAAAACATCTCATCTGTGTTATTCCCAGAACTGATACTATTCTAATTATATACACAGCAAATCTTGACTATAATGACTATTAACTTTTTCCACCAAAAAGTGCAATTTAGGTTTGAAAGGCAACGACTAAAACAAATCAAGACATAAATCCATTTTTTGTGCTGTTTATCCTACACAGGGTCACAAGGAAGCCTGAAGCCTATCCCAGGACACAACTTTTCTTCCACACAAAGCAGAAGAAATGCTGAAAAAGTACCAAATCTCTCTCTCACACACACACACACACACACACACACACACACACACACACACACACACAAAACACACAACACACCTGGATTAGAAAATATGCTTACAGTTCATGAGGAGAAAACCAGTGTACCAAGAGAAAACCTCTGAAACAGTGGGAGAACATGGAAACTCCGGCATGGGGGGGTGCAGATGGGATTCGAAGCCCCCGATCGCAGGTATCGTGAAGATGTATGATAATAAATCAAGTATATTCTGTGATCATGAACACATGATGGCTTGGAAGTTATGGGAAAATGCCAAACAACCGCATGTGTACAGTAAAAAATCCCATTTTGAATCAGTCTTATAAACTCTGAAACACAGAAACTCCATGTATAAAGGATGGAGGTGAGATTCGAACACCTATAGTAGAGGTCAAAGGTAAATTAATAACCACTAAAACCATTATATTACAATACTTCCCAATTTTCTTGTGCAAAAATACATACAATTCCTCCCTCCCTCCTGTTGATAAATTAACAGCATAACTACCCTAATTCTGTACCTAATAAGTCACATACTAATTGGAAAACAAATTGAAACCGTATCACATGGTATCGAAGCAGGTAGTATCGACGCGTTTGGTATCGTATTGGAGCAGATTCGTTGCTATGGACAAATATCCAAACTTGGGCTTTACTATGAGCACATACACGTACAAAGTGAAGTAAAGTAGCGTACTAAACAAGAACAGTGCCGTAATTTATTCTTACATTTATTCATAGTGTAAACATTCTAATTATTGTAAATATTATTGTACACAGCAAAGTATTGACTGCGGAAGATAGGAGCGTAGTCATGGCGACCGGATCTGCCGTAAAGTCGTGCTTAGTGTCGTTGATTTCTTAGAAATTTTTAATTCTTTACCTAGTCTTCTCAGGGGGTCAGAGCTCCTCGGCTCGCAGGCTTTGGGCTGTTCGTTCTGTACCCCCGTCCCTTTCTTTCTTCTCAGCATGGTTTTCTCTTATATTTTCTCTCTTCCTTCGGTCGTGTCTTCAACAGTTTACTGTCAACTGAAACTCACCGTATTCCCAAAGTACAACAAGCGCTGCAAATCACTGCGCCCAGTTTGAGGTTGCCAGATTGAATAAACTCCCCAAGGAACTTCTTAAATCTTCCGTGGATTTTGACTAAAATCCAGTCTCGAAAAAAAGAAAAATCTTTGTACTACGTATTAAAATTAAGACGCATGCTAAAAGCGGGTCAAATCTATAACCTAGAGATGAGATTTAGATATTTATATATAAAGGCAGAATGTAGGATAAGAACTCTTCACTATACTATAACACCGATTGCAAACTCCCCCAAATTATATAAAATAAAAATAAGTAATATAATATAGTAGACACACTCCTTATAAACTCCTCCTTACACTGCTGTGTACCTACAGAAACTCCCAGCTCCAGTTTCTGATAGAGCACCGAAACCTGAGCTCTGTGTAAGGGTTGCCATATTGAGTGTTAATCCGCTAACAGGTTCCCCAGGCACACGCACGCACGCACGCACGCACACACACACACACACACACACACACACACACACACACACACATACATACACACACACACACACACACACACACACACACACACACACACACACACACACACACACTTCAGAGAGAATCAGGTCATGGTCAAAAGAGGGGTCCTGAAGATCTGAGAGTATGTTGCCTCCTGCTGTGTCACAAATAATGTTTGTCCAAAAAAAGTAAACAAAATGATATTAAAACTATATCAATAAAGAACTTAGTTACAAAACACTTAATAATGCAAAATGATATATCATTCATACGTATAATAAGCATCATCTTCTTCATAAATTGTATGGGTCTGCATTAATTTGGAATCATTAACATATTTATGTGACAATACTATTTTGATTAGGTATATTCATTTCAGTGCTTATTCCTTCCTTCTTTCATATATTTATGTTTGTATTTCTGACAGCACAACTCCTAACATCAGGTTATTGTCTGTATGTGTGGAGGATTTCCTCAGGGTTCTATGGTTTTCTCCCACCTCCCAAAAAAACATGCTAATAATTAGTCCTGCTACTACAAATGTGACCTGGGTATGTGTTTTATCTGAGAATCGAGACCTGTGATGAACCAAACTTGCATTCAGGATTCTTTCCAGTCACGTGACTAGTGTCTTCTTAAATCCATCCAATCTGGCAACCCAATCCCATAAAAGAACCTCCATCTGAGTGATGATAATCACAGCAGTGTGTCTGAGAGTTTAAACTGTAAGGCTGCCAGCTTGAATCTTAATTTTCCTTCTGCCCAGTTGTAATTGTGTTAAATTTAATCTAAAAGCACAAGGTCTGTTCGCTTATTTTCTCCAACACCTAGTTTTAAAAGAGGTAATGCAATCTGGCAACCCTTTAAAATGATGTTTATAATCATATAATAATGAAAATAGTGGATATTTAATGATAATAAGAAAAGATCATATATGAGGATTTCATTTGATGCCAATTGGTTAGCAAAGCACATGGGATTGTAGACAGGGGGAAAAAAATAATCACATTATATAAAATTTCATGTGTTTTATTATTATTATTATTTATAAAAAAAAGTCATGTTTCCTTGCGCGCCTCCTGCTGGTGTCTTGAAGAATCACAACCCGTAAAGGAAATTGATTCAGATTACATTTGGTATAAGAATTTTACATCTGTAGTTGCATTTATGGCATTTAGCCATTTTTATCCAGAACGACTTACATTTATCACGACTTTATTTATCTTAATTATACAATTGAGCAGCGATAGGGTTAAGGGCCTTGCTTAGGGGCCCAGGAGTGTCTGGGATTTGAATTCATGACCTTCAGAAATCTAATGCCTTAACCACTAAGTGACCACTTCCCACCCAAGATGAATTATTATGTTTTACTGTGTGTACTAAAGTGTAAGAAACTGAGAAAAGTGGATTTTTTTCAATGATTTTAGTGCTGGAAAAGTTTCTCTCAGTTGCTTTGGCACGCAGAATTATATCATTTTATCACATAGAATTCAAGAATGTATGCGAAACCGTAAAACACTGAACGCAGGCAAGTAGAGAACTAAGAGATTACAAATTGTAAAAATAAAAAATACCAGCCATTATAATCTCAAACATTGAATGTAAATTAGGCCACTGTGGTTTTAACTGCTTAATTAGATTTCCTTTTGCAAAAGAAATGTTGGTCATTATTAAAAGGACATACATGACATTTATGTCTACAATTAAGCAATTTTGCATTTGCATAGAATACTTACATACAATGATATAACATTTAATGATAGGTTCCCTTTTGAGTCTGGTTCCTTTAAATGTTTCTTCCTCATGCCATCTCAGGGAGTTTTTCCTTCCAACAGTTGCCACTGGTTTACTCATTAGGGACAAACTTACAATTATATGGAACAAACTTGGCTCTCATGCGTAGCTAAATGTAGCTACTTCAACAGAATTTAAATATATTATTTTATAATTTAAATATATTATATTCTTGGTTATTAAACAATTATTGGAGTGCGTGTGTGTATGCATATACGTATTAGGGCTCTCAGTGGATTGAAATATTTAAACGTGATTAATTGCATAATTGTCACCTGTTAACTTTAGATTAATTGCAACTTATTCACACATTTTCATCTGTTCTAAATGTACTTTAAATTAATACTTTCAAGTTTTTAATACTCTAATCAACATGGGCATGGGAAAATATGGATGCTTTATGCAAATGTGTGTTTATTATTAGAGAAACCAAACTCAACATGAAGCATGAAGACAAAATATTCTTGTAAATGTTTTAAAGTAATTATGGTGTGTTAAATTACGTAAATCATCAGGACACCAAACTGAACTTTTTCTGTGTTTTCACACGGACGGTTTTAATTGCCGGACGTGTGCATAATGGCGAATTTTGTTGCGTGATTCGAGGCAACGCATCAATAAAACAAATGTTTAGATAGTATTTATGATTATGATATGAAATAGTCCATCACTGATTGATATCTTTTACAGTTAGCCCAAAAGCTTCTTTTTAAGTGTTAGGAGTCAGGAGTTTCTTTCTTTTAACTGATGCTGAAGTGTATGGTTTTTTTGCTACGTAGATACCACCAAGCGGTATAAATAATACACTTGATTGGTTGAATGTTTGTTTCAAATCGCGTTTTCGTTTCCAACTAATTGTACTGAGACTCATTTGAGAGAAGAGAACGGTGAGAAGAGACAGCAGGCATTTTAAAAACGGGTTGTTCCTCCTTCCTCGTTACACAGTGGACTGGTGTGAGGAGTTTAAATTTTTTTTATCTTTCAGATAATGCTGCGGGTCAGTTGGCCGCCAGGGGGCGACATTTACTCACTCGGGGTTTAAACAGTATTAAAAGAGATTATACAGGTTAAAAGATGAAACTACAAGGAGAACATCACCTTCTCAGGAGTTCAAGCAGTAGCGAACAAAGCATTCTTTACACAATGAACGCTCAAGGCTACAACAGGGGCGAAACTTTCGAGGAATCTCACTGTCAACCGAGATTACAGAAGAAGAAGCACAGGTGGCGGCCTTCAAAAAAGAAAAAATACTCCTCAAAGCTTTACCACAAACGTAGATGGAAGAAAAAGGTGGCACTGGATGAGCATCAGAGTGAGAGCGCCATATGCATCCGTACCAAGGGCGGCCAAAAGCGCCATACAACAACACCCAGTACATCATGGAAGAACACGAGTCAGAGGAGCCTGATCTTAAGACTATCTCCAAGGATAAAATTTTTTGTTACAAAGACAGAGGATGAGACCAGGGGTGGAAGCAGAGATAATGTCAGAAGATTGAGCAATCAGGAGTTCCTCCAGCAAGGCTTTTTAGAAACGTATGAGGAGTACTACTTGAAGAGAATCCACAACATGAGCAAACAGAAGCGAATACAGGAATGCTTGGAGCTGGAGAGGTACAAGTCCCATCTTGAGGAGGAAAAAGATGACTGAGCAGAAAACACAACAAGAACTGTGTTGGTAGAAGGTCTTTAAATGCTCTTTTGTACACACAAACAAAATGTAATGTCATTCCCATAGCTGCAAAATTGAAATAAAGGTTTCTGCGTTGGTAATGCTTTAACAGTGGTTTAACTTTTAAATATTTATTAGTCAACTTTGGGCTCATTTATTTCTTTGCTGCTGTAACAAAGACATTTTCCCAATGTGGGACCTATAAAGGTATATCTTAGGCATATCTTTTTTACATCACTAGCTGTTGTTAACAAATTAGGTCAACATTGAAATATATTTGAAGTAACTTACTAATTTATATACGTGTAAAACTCCACAAATATTGCTGAGTATAATTAAGTCAAATATTATACAATTTATTTATTTATCCCTGTTCTATATATAGGAATGGGATGATGCCACTAGGGATGTTGCCATCAGTAAGTGTATCATAGACCAGTTTCATGCAACACACACACACACACACACACACACACACACACACACACACACACACACACACACACACACACACACACACACACACACACACACCATTAAACAAAGAGGGTTGGTGAAGCTGCATTACACCATCTAGCGGCAAAATCCACGACCCCCATGGTTTGTTATATGTACAATGACGTACATATTATATTACTATTACTATTTAATATATAGTATATTAATACTATATTAATATACACATTATATGATTTCACATTCATTTCACTGAATTAAATATATAATGAAAATGCAACTTACCAAAATACAGAATCAGTGTGTGCTTAATTCAACGATGCATAGAAAAAGACCGAAACAAGTGCAGAAATGCCACAGGCAGAAATGATCTTTATATATATATATATATATATATATATATATATATATATATATATATATATATATATATATATATATATATATATATATATATATATATATATAAACCTGTAAAAACAGACTGTTGAAGTCTATTATATAGAAATAAAAATGTTTTTATTTTTCCATGCAGACTGGTATCAAACAAAGAATGTTCCAGTACTGTGGTCTAATGGTTGGGACCCCTGGTATAGTGGGTGAAGTTTGTTGGTCAATTTTAGATTTTGCCCAGAAATTTAAATTTTTTACTCAAATTATAAAGCATCTATACTATAAACTAGCCCAAATAGTACACTTTGGTATTTGCCAAAAGGCCAGTATAATGATAAAATCATTCTGATCACATGCACATTATCAACTTGTGCTGTTAATATCATGAACAGCAGCTACGCTAATTCCTCTCCACTGCTTCTCTTTCTCTCCCCATCCCGAGGCAGCCTGAGGTTTGGCCAGCTCCGGTCACGTCCCACCTCATGAAGATTATGGAACTTTAAAGAAGTAGATGCCGAACTCGCAAACATCCCGAACCATCTAGAGACGTACCAGTGCCAATTGGATCCCACTACATGTGGAGTTTTGATATTGGACCTCCTGGCGTGTTTAAAGGCTCTGGCATGGAGAAGCTGGTGTTGGATCTGTGATGATCTATTTGATGAGTCGCTCAGTAGCTCCTAGTTTTATAACCATAAAGACTGTAGAAAGAACATTACTTATAATCTTATACTCCAGTACTCATGTTAGTTTTCACTCTCCAGTGTTCTGTATTGTTTAAAGACCATAATCACACTCTTGATGTCACCCAAATGAGGATGGGTTCCCCTTTTGAGTCTGGTTCCTCTCAAGGTTTCTTCCTTATAACATCTAAGGGAGTTTTTCCTTGCCACAGTCGCCACGGCTGCTCATCAGGGATAAATACACACCATTTACCTTGACTGTTGATTTCTGTAAAGCTGCTTTGAGACAATGTCTGTTGTGAAAAGTGCTATAGAAATAAACTTTACTTGACTTGATAAAAGATTTCTACTGCAGAATCAGCCATATGTCTTTGTTTGGACAATGAAAAGCAAATAAATCTGCACTGAATATTAAACAAATAAATAAAGCAAGCCAAACATGACAGAGCAATGCAATGCCCAGCAATAAAGAATTTATTATAGCATGTGACAGGCCGTTGGACAAACGCTCTTCTGCAGGTTAAAGTTCTTGAGTTAAAACTTTTGCATTGAGGTGTATGGAGTTCTGCATAGTACTGGTAAGTCACAGAGAAAAGGCCATTTATGAGGAAATGAACAACAGTCGATTGGAGTTTTAGTTCTGTTCGTTTTAAAACAAATAACACCCCAAACAAAAGTACTTATTATATTCATACAAAATATATAATATATATTTTATATATATACTGTATACAAAACAAAAAGGAAATTTTTTAAAAGGAACCATTTCAAGTAATATCTTAAAAGAAATGACCGTGCGCCTATGCGCACTTTTGTAAACCATATAAAAACAAAACCAAACAGAAAAAACAAAACAAAACAAAAAACAAAATATTATATGCATATTTACAAGATTAACTTAGCAAGGCTTTGTACAAATGTTACAAAATAGCTGAACACACATACACAAACAGTTTCAGACACACAATCGTACACAGATGAAAAAAAGCTTAGAATGAGCAGTGTGTGTGTTGTGAACACACCACAATTTGTCTTGTGGTTTCTCAATAGAACATAAGACACGAGCGAGTTTAGGGGGTCAAAAGTCATCTTCAGCACCGTCCCGCAAACACTGCCTCGCTAATACTGCATTAATACTTTGCTGAAGGCGACAGTTGAGTGGTTGAAAAAGTGTGTGTATTCATGTGAATGTTTATTCATGTCCCCTTTATTGTTGTCCCAGGATCTGCACTGAGGCAGCATTGTCATGGTAACATAAAAAAAAAAAAAAATAGGTAAAAGAGGGTGAATTTTAATTTGGCATTCCCTCCATTGGACACAGTGAGAGAATGAGGACACACTTTCAGGGAGCACACAGCGAAGCACCGAAAAAACACACAATGACCCCAGTGTGAGTGTGTGGCAAGAACCCTGGCCGTTCTTTTAAAATGTTACATAGAGAGCCTGCTGCGCTCTGGCCCTTTTGTAACACTGTAAAAAAGAGCACTAAAAGGACTGTAAGAGAGAGAAAGAGAACAAATAAAAACTTTGGCAACGTTTAAAAGAAACCCTGTGCCATGCAAGCCAAGCAGCTATCAATGAGAAAAAAGAAAACACACAGTTTGGCCAACACGTTCATTGATACCCTTCGTCCAACATCTAGGTGCCAATGCTGATTACCAACTGAGTGTATAATCTCAAAATAGTTGGTGCAGTTCCAGCACTAAAATGGAACCAGACACAGGTCATTTTTGGGCTTTGGTTTGGCGGCGTTTCATTGGAACTTGAGCTGCTCAAGTTTTTTTTTTTTTTTTACTGCTACTTTTAAAACAATACATGAACAGGACGATTTTTCTTTAAAGGTTCAATGTTGCTGCTGTGACTCAGCGGTTTGACAAGAAAAACAATTGTTTTACTGGAAATCGCAAGTAACTAAATAGTAGCTGCATTGCTAAAGCTGATAAAACTGCTGCTAAACAGTCTTGGGTGTTGTTAAAAGTATAAATATTATCTGTTACACCAGTGGAAATGTAAGTTGCCTGTTTTATATAAGGTCCCAGACTCCCAGAACAAGCACAATGGAAAATTGGGGATTTAAGGGATATTTCCATACACACAATTTAATCACTCCAATTCAAATTCTGTCACAAGCATTCGTGAAACTGGGAGGTAGGCGGGGCCCGGACTAATAAAGAGGTGTCGGCTGGGGAGCGCTGGGGTACAGGGATTGGCTTATCCCCATGACGTCGGTTTAAAGGAAAAGGTTTGGGGGGCGGCGCCGGGGGTTTGTTGTTGTTGTTAACCGCTGTGGTGACTTGAGTGCTTTTGTGGGTGGAGTCTGTAGGCGATAGCACCACTGTGTGTCTCCTCCAGGCTCGCCTCCGCCGGCGCGTCTCAGGCGAGACAGGTTTCCTAAGCCCCACGCTAAGGTCCTCCGCTGAACCGAGCAGTCGTGCACGTACCTGCTCTGCCAGTGATGCCTGACTTATGGCGCCAGAGGTGGTGCCCGGTGCAGGGGGCGGAGCTAAAAGGTGAGCACTGAATGAGGTCAATTTGGGTGAGTGGGAAGGGGAAGATTCCGGAAGGCTGGTTCTCATTCGCCCCTGGTTGGACTGCTGTTCCTCGTCGGTGGGCGAAGCACTACAGACTTCTAAAGGATCTAGTGAACGAGCTTTGGCCTTTTCTGATTTCAGCCGCCGACGGGCTAAAGTATCACACTGAATGAGGCGATGGGAATTGAAAGAAGGTCGATTTTGGAGGCGCTGGGAGGCAGTGGAAGAAGAGGTGGAGGGAGTTGAGGAGCGTGCTGCACTTTCAGTTCCTCTATCTACAGGCTCAGGGTTGGGGTGTTTGGAAGAGATGGGGGGAAGAACTGGAATGGAAGTGGTAGCAGGAGTAGGAGTAGATATGGAGGGTTTATAGTGTGTGTACAGGAAACTGCGTGGTGCAGTCGGTTCTGGTGAGGTGTGTGTATTTGATGGTGGCGGCGTGCGTTTCTCAGGACGCTCTTGCGTGAGAGAGCGTGAGGCGAAGCCGCTTTCGTTGTCCGTCTCGCTCACCAGCTCGCTCTGCTCATCATCGGCATCGTCGCCCCGCCCCTCGGATGCTAAACTCCGCCCCAGTGTAGACAGAGTGGAGTAACCCGAGACAATAGAACGTGCATCATCCCCTCTCCAGCCGCGACCTTTCGTCTCCGACCTTTGGTCCTCTTCCTCACTGAGGATCACTGGCCGCCCTTCTTCCTCACAAGGCATTCCGGGATTGTCCTTGCCTGGCGACGCTGCAGTCACTTCCGCATTCTCTTCGGCATCTTCCTCTTCTTCGTCATCTTCATCCTCTTCTGCCTCTGCACGTGGAGCCGTGTCAGATTCGTGCCGCTCCGTCTCTTTCTGCTCCCCCTCCCCCTCCACAGTCAGATCGGGTCTAAATGGTTCATGTTCGGAGTCGTCGTCAGTGCTGCTGCCCAGAAGCCGGGTAACAGGTCGTTTTCTGCGCCTCCGAGTCACAGCAGACATGATGGCCAGCGTTGTTAGGAAGTCCTTGGCTGTGAGGTCACGTTTTGACCCTCCGGAGCCCTGAACAACAACAGAGTTGTTACCGGGTGTCAAAAATGTTCAGGACGCTCAATACGGAAAATATATTGCAGTATTTACCATCTAGAAAAGCACATCTGTTATACCTGATGTAGTCGAAATATACAGTAAATAGAAAATCAATCTGACCTTACAGTGAACAGGAAGTCCTCATATAACTATAATTTAACAAATGTAAAATTTTCACCTCCTGTTTTGTTAAATGAACATTACATATAGTGCTACTATTTGTTAATATTTCGCTTGAATACTATACCGGTATTTAACTTTGCCCTCCTGTGAATGTCATGCAGTATCAAATTTTTTCCAAATCCATTTCCATCTCATCTTAAATTGTCTATACACTGCTGCATAAAAAACTAATAATCAGTTGGCGGGCCATCAGGACCAGCAAGGCCTTCTCTGCCTAAAATCTATCAGCATCACTGACTTACATTTTAATACATTTTTGTCCATGAATATATATAAAATGATTCAAAATAGTTGATTCTTTTCACTTTATAGTGTTTTTCTTGGATGTCTGTTTGGGTGTCGGTTTACGTTGGAGCTTCTATCCAATCAGATTTAGCAGTCACATCACGTGTCACCAGGTTTGAAATCTGGCGTGAGGCCTACAAAAATTTGTGTGGGCGCTTGCGGTGTACAGTCCATGCTGCTTGAAGCTGTTGCCTTATAATATAATACGGTCGGCATTTTCACGTTCTTTGATTGGATGGTCAAAGAGCGCATTAGTCAGAGCTCACAAACCGCATCTGTAGCAAACTGCACAAACTCAAATATTTTGGTGTGGATTTAATAGCAGCATTCCACAATGGCTGACATGATGTATAATGTATACTGTGTCATAATGATGGTATAGGTGGTTTGATACTGGTTGGACACCACTGAATGAATAGGCAACCACTAACAACTAACAACACATGCTTTTTGAACTGCAACTCTTAATCAGTCCTTACCTTTGATTTTGCTGAATCACTGTTGGTTGAGTCTAAATCCACAATAAAATAGAAAAAGAGAAAGGAGAGAGAGAGAGAGAGAGAGAGAGAGAGAGAGAGAGAGAGAGAGAGAGAGAGAGAGAGAGAGAGAGAGAGAAAGTCGAAGATAAATAAGTATATAGACAGTACATATTTCTAAGAAATGAAAGGCACAGAGGCAAGTAAGATCAAGAAGTAATAATGGTGGCCATTTTGGATCCCGAATCTTTGAGAAAGAATTTTTGGCCTTTTTAATTTTTTCAACAACTGCATCACATCTTCTTGACTCTGTGACTGTTATTCAATATGAAGCCTCCCAACAAAAGAGACAATGTTCACACAAGTTTACAAAAAAAAAAAAACCAAGCAGCATGTGCGTAACGAATGCTTTTTGATTGTCTTAATGCTCAAATGTGAACAGGGTCTCCAAATCTGCAGCGTTAAAGAAGAACCGCACACACTGTTGACATCACATCGCATACATGATGACACTGACCCAGGAAGGAAGCCATGTAGGAGGCAAGAGCAGAAAAAGGGCAAAAGGGCGGGGAGGATGATTTCAGGGACATGAGGAAAAACACTGCTGACATAAGCCACGTACCCACAACCAGTCAAATCACTTATGCACGCACACATGCACTCACGTTCAAGCGTTCACTCACTCTGTCTCTCTCACACACACACACACACACACACACACACACGCCAACGCGGGGTATGCCAGGCGAAACCCATCCTACCGCAGTGGCTGCTCCACAGGCTCAGCTATCAGAGGAATGCAGAAATGTATAGAGAGAGAAATTGGAAGAGGAATACAAAAAAGAGAAGGGAAAAAAAAGATGAAAAATAAAAGAAAATGGAAAAGTGCAGAGCACTCATCATGCAAGAAATCTATAGTTTTTTTAAATTGTTTTACGGTTATAAATAAAAAACACAACTAAACACACATTTATGTTTCTACTGACTGAAAAGCCACATTCGAGACATAATAATGATATGACAATAAAGTGGTTGGTGTGTGTGTGTGTGTGTGTGTGTGTGTGTGTGTGTGTGTGTGTGTGTGTGTGTGTGTGAGTGTGTACAATAAGTGGTTACACCGGGTAAAGATGCTGCGATATCGCTAACGCATAATTTATTATATTATATTATCATATTGCCAACCCCCAACTCAAAATATCTCAAAATCCTATCTAAAATCAGGACAGATCTTGAATGCAGCTATTGAATGCAGCATCATGTCATAAAATACAAACCTGATTCCAAAAAAGTTGGGACACTGTACCGATTGTGAATAAAAACAGATTTTATATTTTATTCAGAATACAACATAAATGACCTATCAAATGTTTAAACTGAGAAAATGTTTCATTTTAAGGGAAAAATAAGTTGATTTTAAATTTCATGGCATCAACACATCTCAAAAAAATTGAGACAAGGCCATGTTTACCACTGTGTGGCATCCCCTCTTCTTTTTATAACAGTCTGCAAACGTCTGGGGACTGAGGAGACAAGTTGCTCAAGTTTAAGAATAGGAATGTTGTCCCATTCTTGTCTAATACAGGCTTCTAGTTGCTCAACTGACTTAGGTCTTCTTTGTCGCATCTTCCTCTTTATGATGCACCAAATGTTTTCTATGGGGGACTGCAGGCTGGCCATTTCAGTACCCGGATCCTTCTTCAGCCATGATGTTGTAATTGATGCAGTATGTGGTCTGGCATTGTCATGTTGGAAAATGCAAGGTCTTCCCCGAAAGAGACGACGTCTCTTGTTCTAGAACTTGGATATACCTTTCAGCATTGATGGTGCCTTTCCACTTAGTGGTGATAACAACTTAAATTGTCCTTATCCTCTTTAGTCCGGATGACATGGCATCCCAGTTTTCCAAAAAGAACTTCAAACTTTGATTCGTCTAACCACAGAACAGTTTGCCACTTTGCCACAGTCCATTTTAAATGAGCATTGACCCTTAAGCATAGAGATTGTTCCAGATTCTCTGAATCTTTAAATGATATTATGCACTGTAGATGATAACTTCAAACTCTTTGCAATTTTTCTCTGAGAAACTCCTTTCTGATATTGCGCCACTATTTTTTTCGCCGCAGCATTGGGGGAATTGGTGATCCTCTGCCCATCTTGACTCTGAGAGACACTGGCACTCTGAGAGGATTTTTTTTATACTTTATCATGTTGCCAAGTGACCTAATAAGTTGCAAATTGGTCTTCCAGCTGTTCCTTATATGTACATTTAACTTTTCCGGCCTCTTATTGCTACCTGTCCCAACTTTTTTTATGTTTTGAATGTGTAGCTCTCAAGAAATCCAAAATGAGCCAATATTTGGCATGAAAACTCAAAATGTCTCACTTTCAACATTTGATATGTTATCTATATTCTATTGTGAATAAAATATAAGTTTATGAGATTTGTAAATTATTGCATTCCATTTTTATTCACAATTTGTACAGTGTCCCAACTTTTTTGGAATCGGGTTTGTAGACTAAAACAGATTCAGTGTGCTTTGTGGCTTAATTTAATGGTGTTTAAAAGCGTAAAACCTGAGACTCTCACCTGAGATCTCACCCACAAGCCCAGCTCGGCCAATGTTTAATAAGAGATGATCTATGTTGGGGGCAGGCTGAACATCCTCAGTGTCCACGGGCGTCTGACAGAAACAAAGAAAGAAAGAAAGCATAACATCAATAATTAGTAGGGATGTACCCGACTCAGAGTCTTGTCAAGTCTTGCCCATAGTCAACTGGTAGTAGTATCATATCTATGTGTGTCGGGTTGGACGTGAGTTGGGATGAAGAAAGACGACGCTCGGAAGCCGTAAAACGATTCCTTATAACTTTTTAAATCCACGATATACAGAACATCACACAAAGATATAGAAAAGAATGTCTAAAAACATTATGGATCAATGAACCTGAGTACAGGCCAACATTGATGCACTGGAAAACAACACATTTTTAAGAATTAAATTACAACAGAATATACATTTTCAGACTTTCTTCAATATTCAATCCCTGCAGCCCAGATGCTCCTGTGCCAGTCACGTTCAGGAAAAGTGAAACTTAAATCTGTCACAGGGGTTGGATTTATTCACGCATGTCACACGACTGTGAGATTGGCAGCTGAATCAGGCTTTTCCTATTGAAGCACAGAATCTCTAACTATTCATTCATTATAATTCATTTATGAATTATACACTATTCATATATAACAGTGACTATGATTTATGGCTTCCCCAAAGTTGACTTCTTGAATCAGATGTCGATTAATTTTCTGTAACAGTGCTGGCTATAATTCAAAGGTCACAGGTTTACATTATTGCACTGTTATTTACTGAAAGTGTCTTCAGTGTCAGTGCTTTCCTCCATGAGTCAGTAGTTATCATTTCAGCTGTAATGTACCTTTTCATCCTTGTCGTGTTCGTCGCTGAAGAACCAGGCATACTGCACCAGACAAAAAAAAAAGAACATGACAATGTGTTTTGAATTGATAGTAAAAAAAACCTGAAATGAAGACAGATTTCTCAGTTGTGGTGTTTAACAAGAAAAAAAGAGAAAGGTACATGTTGGATGAGAGTCTCGACGATCTTGTAGCGATCAGGCATGTGGGTGACCATGTCTGTCATGTTGTCCTCTGATGTTCTCATGAGAGTGGGCCCAAACACCAGTGCCAAGTTACGAGGCTCCATCTGCACACATGTACACACAATACATGACCATGCAGATCATTTTGAACACAAATACATTACATGCAAATTCTATTTAAACCCCATAAAGGGATTATTAGTATATATTTTCTTTATTTTACCATGCAGATCATTTTGAACACAAATACATTACATGCAAATTCTATTTAAACCCCATATAAGGAATTATTAGTATACATTTTCTAATTTCTTACATTTATGTAGTTTATTTTGGATACAACTGAGCAGTTTGAGATTAAGAACCTCGTTCAAGTACAAAACAGTGGCATCTTAATGTTGGAGGGTTTAAACTCACAGGCCGAAGCCTAAAGCCCTAAAAAATGGGTAAATATCATGGATAAATATGAAATATGCTTGTAACAGAAGTCTGGTGTTGAGGCATCATTTAGGTTTGTAGAATGCAATCATAAATATCTTAAAATGTACATCTCTATAACACACTTTCGAGATGCTCATGTATATACACTATACGTATACACTGAACTGACCTTATTCTTTTCTGAGTGATTGGCTATAGTCTTCAGATGACCAATTAGAAACTTCAGAGTGTGGAAGTAATAATCTGGCAAATCACGGATCTGTAAGAGACAAAAACAAATATGAGGAGAAACTCATTAAGCTGTATAATGAGAAGAATGAAAAACCCAGGATGTGTTATTATAGAAAATAATCAACAGGGCAGATCACACCACCCTGCATATTGTTTAAATTTCAATAACAGCACACAGTAATGTGCTTTATTCCTTACATTAAAAACACAACTGAGTAAATTAACAAAGAAAAAAAGGTCTATTAGGAAGAAATAGTATATACTCGTACCAGTTTCTTTAAGGTCTTCAACCTTTCGCTTGGATTCTCCATACGATTGGCATCGATGAAGTCGTTGTACTTGTCTATCGAAGGAAAAAAAAAAAAAAAAACGATTAGGCACCAGATAAAGATATTAAAAAATAAAACAATGAACTACAGCATTTTTTTGTTTTTGACCGAATGTGATACAAAATAATGCTTTCAAATCATTTCCAAGCCATTTTTACATGTTCCGCTAAAACGCAAATGCGAACAGCCACAGCGGAGTGAGATGATTTCAGCAGTGTGGCTTGTTATATAAGTTTAGTTGTCTGTTATTTCAAAAGCCTCACCGTCAGTAAATAGGGGCTCCGGGAGCTTGCGAAAGAAAGATTTCAGCAGGCTGCTCACCACGTTTAGGTCCTGCCACCGCTGGATCAGAGAGAAACACAAAATAAATATCCACATCTACCGCATTTATGATTTTACACACTGAAAATTGCAATTCCTGAACGATTTCTCAGTTTGCTTGAACTCAAATGAGTTCATATTTATGGTAGAATCTTGAAACATAAAATTATGTAACATGGCACAGAATGCACTATAGAATACTGGAGTATAGTATTGTTCAAATACGGTAGAACTGCATAACGAATTAATTAGTTTTTTTCCAAAATTAAATGTAAAAATAGCTCATGCTGAAATAAGTAATCGTATAAATCTATACTATACAGTATATACCCCCTGTCAGCTTAAACCAGTCTTCTCTTTTAACAAAGAGCCTCTTACACAACAAAGAGCAGTTTCTTCTAGAGGAACTACTGCCCACTAGACAGTTGTTGCTGTTTTTTTGGTTGCATATTTCTGTGTAAGTTCTAGATACTGTTGTGTATGAAAATCCGAGCTCAGGAGTGTTGAGAATACTGAAACTGGTGGCAACATCCATGGCATAGCCTTACATCTTTCTCCCCATTGCACGAATGTCTATATATTAAATTTATGCAAAATCTAAGAGATACATTTCCTTCTATAACGTATCCTAGCACTTATGAATAAATAACGAATAAATTGAAATACATCAGTTCTCTCTAAAACTATCTTGAAAACAGAATACAAAAAAAAAAACACATTTCTTTGGTCTTCCAGTATTCGAAGGTGATCTATCTATATTTTATATATATATATATATATATATATATATATATATATATATATATATATATATATATATATATATATATATATGAAATGTGTGTGTTTGCATGTCTCACCTCCTCTGTAGTGTTAATATCACAGCCCTTGTTTAGTTGGTCCTGCAGGTTGGACACCACAGCGTTGTTACCTGGTACTCTGTAGATTCCCATGTACTCTAGACCCATCTCCTCTACCAAGCCACAGCAAATCTCGACAATCAGGGGAACAAACTACGCACACACACAGACACACACAGAGTATTAGTTCAATCTTAGGATCCATTATAATTTCTCATCGGAATCACACAAGCGTTCACGTTCAGACCTTGTTATTGGTGGCGGGTTGGCAATCCTCCAGCCGGACTCCAAACGCTTTCGGGTCCGCCTTTTTCGCTTTCTTCATGAAGTTAATGCCCCATGGAGACTTGGGAGGACTGCTCTCCTCTGAGAGTGAGAAGAATAATGATAATGAATGAAATTGAAGAAAGAGAAGTGATAGTAAGACGTGATGGTGGATGAGCGTAAAGTGTAAAACGGACTGACCTTTGGCTTCGTGTTTAGGGGAGCGTGGGGGAGCACTGCTGTTGTCGGCCTTGGTGAGCAAGAAGGTCATGCGTGGCACTCGGGGAGATGAGTCAGGCTTATTACCTGTCGGACTAAAGGGAGCCACAGAGAAACAATGGCAATGTTTTTGCTATTTTTTGTTAAAAACATGGTTATACATAATAATTATCATTTTTAATATATATCACATTCAGTTCCCATGCCCAGCATGGTATTTCTACTTACCTATGCTTCCTGTAGTCATTTAGTTTCTTATTGATGAGAGCTTGACGAGAAAACCCCAACTCCTACCACACACATGTGAGACATCCATCAGCTTCATACATCATAAAACATGAAATTGGTAATATTACCTTTATTTATAGCATTTTGCCACACCCCCTTATCCAGAGCGACTTACAAACGAGCTGTTGAGGGCCTTGCTCAAGGGCCCAGTATTGGGAGCTTAAAGGTGGTGCTGGGATTTGAACTTGTGACCTTTTGATCCAAAGTCCAATGCCTTAACCAATGAGCTACCATCCTAACCCAACTTTAATATAATATATATAATATTTACCAATGAATATCTTAGCAAACGTAAAAGGTCTTAAAGGAAAATAAATGTACGTCTCTACCTGCCTGTAACAATTTAACAAATTCAATTACATTTAACAATATTTTTTGTGACCCATAACCACATTTTTCCCCTCACCTCGCTGTCAGTCTTGCTGCCTTCCCGAATCTCTTTGATCCACTCCAGCATGTCCTCCCGGTCCTCGGCCTGCAGCAGGTACTCGCAGAAGTCTTGCGTGGTCAATCGCAGAGCGTTCTTGCGCTTGGTCTCGCTGTATGCGATGTCCACCAGGCACCCGCGGATGTTGATTAGTTGCTCGTCTTCGGATCCGCCTCTCAGGATGGAACCCTTGAGCAGAGCCTCCCGCTTGTCTTTGTAGAGGTAGAGTTTACTGAAGCGCAGCACTGAGAAGACTCGTCTCCAGGGACGAATGGCACTGCCCACCTTCTGAAACGTGGAAGGCGGAACCTATGACTCAATAAAGTTGAGCTGCTCTGACATCATTTCTTGTCGCATGATTATTCATTTTGTACTTGTGATAATAGTGTGCGGCCCTGCTTCTCATCTCACCTTGCCCTTCTCAGTATGGATCTGTTTGTAATGCAACCATCCTTCTTTCCTCACGTCGTTGTAGTTGATGGTGCCCAGCTCCGAGGCAGAGTGGCGCTTCGAGCGAGCCTCATCACCCACAGTCAAGCTGTCCAGAGACTGTGCACCCACACAGATACACAACAAATAAAATTAAAAAACTATACAGAATCACAGCACATTCATCTTTCTATAATGCAACAGCAGGGAAAATCTGCTTTAACCCAAATAAGTAATCGCCCAAATTGTTGCATTGTTCTTGTACAAACTGAATACATCCTTCAAATATTTATGGTACAGCCTGGAAAAAGCATATGAATCCCTAGGCTGAAGACGTCAACAAAATTAGTTGGAAGTTGGCAAACTTATTGATTTATTAATGAGACAAGATTGGAGGTGTGGTTTTAGAGCTATTCTGACTTAGAAAAAGCACTCAAACATTTTGAGTCAGCTTTTCACAAGTAGCATTGCCTAATGCGAACTACGCCTATGCGAGAATTGCTGAGTCGCATAAAGATGGAAAGGGTTAAAACAACGAAACAAAAAGCATTACATAGATATGGTGTTTATGGCAGGTCTCAATGAAGGACGTGACTGCTTTCCAAAAACAATTTAAAACACTGCTACACCAGTGAAGTTTGCCAAAGATCATCTTGTTTGTACAACTGGGAAAATGTTTTTTTTTTCCGGACTTTTGGATCTAAGGTTTAATTTGTGAAGAAGAACAGTTTTAAAGGGAAATCGCATTAAAGAAGGAGATGCGTACCAACATAAACGGTTATATACAGTGAAGGCAGAATCATGATTTTGGGCTGCTTTCTTGTTTCGCGGCCTTAATAAATCCTGGATAAAGTGCCGAGATATCCTTCAGGATAATATCAGGTTGAACTAAACCCTGAAAAAAAGCTAAAAGGTGCAGCAAGACACTGATCTAAAACAAACCAATCCCCTGGCTTCATCAAAAAAAAAAGATGAAAATCTGCCTTAAGTCAAAGCCCAGACCTTAACTCCATGAAGTTGCTGTGAAATGACCTCAAAAAGAGCTGTTCACACCAGAGCTGTTCTGTAAAAAAATAAAGAGTCCAAAAATTCCTTCCGAATGTTGTGCAGGTCTAATCCGCAGCTATCGGAAACGCATGGTTGAGGTTATTGCTGCCAGAGGAGGATCGACCAGCTATTAAATCCAAGTGACCACTTAGTTTTTCCACAGTATCGTGAACATTTAATGGAATACGTTCAGTAAAGACATGAAGGATTAGAGGTGTATGAACGTCTGTAAGTCTATACTTGGATACGCACTTTGATTCAATTAAAGCAGAAAAAACGACTTATACCAAAGACTCCACATGCTTTTTCTTGCCATTGTATCTGTCAATGAACCACAAAATAACATGGTTTTCAGTGTTTAAAAGGGGGGTTGATTCATATCATTTTCTTTCATGCCAATGTTAATTCACAAATGTTACAAATTTGTATCAGAATAGACCAATTGTATTAGAATTTTGACCTCGCAATTCAAGCGTTTTGCAGAAGGAGAATACCCTTAAACACCATAAAATACTCATACTGATACTACTGGCTGTTTGTTTTTGTTTTTTTGTACTGGGCAACTATTTCAGTAAGCTGCACTTACCCCATCAGCGAAGAAGCTTTTAACTCTCTTTGGCAACCTCCTGAAAGGAATTAAATACATAATACGATTTAGTATGCATACAAAAAGCTCAGCATTAATACCTGTGGCACATCAGTATAAGTTTGCAAGAGGAAATATTACTACATCTGGATGATTGAAAGTTCTGGAATAAAAATCTCTGAAGGCTCGAATAATTCTACATGATTATTTAGATGCTGCGATCATCTGGTTGTCCTTTGAATTGAATGTTCTCGGCTGTAAAAAGTTTAAGAACCATCTATCTTGATAATAAAATTTCAGGTTCCTGTATAATTCTTTTGTCAAGATTTAGAGCTATGTACAGTACAGACCAAAAGTTTGGACACACCTTCTCATTCAAAGAGTTTCCTTTAATTTTTGTGACTATGAAAATTGTAGAGTTACACTGAAGGCATCAAGGGCTATTTGACCAAGAAGGAGAGTGATGGGGTGCTGCGCCAGATGACCTGGCCTCCACAGTCACCGGACCTGAACCCAATCGAGATGGTTTAGGGGTGAGCTGGACCGCAGAGTGAAGGCAAAAGGGCCAACAAGTGCCAAGCATCTCTCGGGGAACTCCTTCAAGACTGTTGGAAGACCATTTCAGGTGACTACCTCTTGAAGCTCATCAAGAGAATGCCAAGAGTGTGCAAAGCAGTAATCAAAGCAAAAGGTGGCTACTTTGAAGAACCTAGAATATGACATTTTTCAGTTGTTTCACACTTTTTTGTTATGTATATAATTCCATATATAATTCCACATGTGTTAATTCATAGTTTTGATGCCTTCAGTGTGAATCTACAATTTTCATAGTCATGAAAATAAAGAAAACTCTTTGAATGAGAAGGTGTGTCCAAACTTTTGGTCTGTACTGTACATACAGGAATCTGATCTTTAAAGTAAAAAAAAAAAAAAAAAAAAAAAAACATTTTGGAATGAAGCCAAACACTCTCATAACTAAATCCCTAAAGACTCACGAGAAGGTGCGCCCATCGTCTCGGAGAGTGTGCAGTCCATCGTCACATGACTTGGAGCGTTCTGTGGTGATAGCCAGCAGATAGGAAGAGCGGCGACTGGATTTGATGCTGCCTGTTCAGAAAGATGAAGAGAGAAGAAAAGCTGATTCGTACTGCATGAGAGGGAAATAGGATGGAGTAAGATGGAGAGCGTAACAAGACAAGGAAAGACAGCGAGGAGAAGATGAGAGAATAGCAAGTGGGAAGAGCAGGGGATGTGTAGGAGGGATGCAGGATGGATAGAGGGATGGCGTTCCAGAGTTTCTGGGTCGGTTGTACATTCGGTCCGGTTGCGGCTCGATCGTGTGCACATGCAAGACAGCATGCAGATGCAGTCCATCAGTTTTGACTCATGTTCTAATACATGCACGAGTTGAGATGTGAATGCAAAGGAATGCATGTCGCGTAAGTATCAAATGTACACTGGGTGGATTTCAGTGGTGTGTGTGTCGGAGCATGCATTTCTTTCTTTTTTCTCTCTCTCTTTTTGTTTTGCAAGACTCACTGCAGTCGTGGGAGGAGAGGCGGCTGAGGGGAAAGGTGAAGGTTGGGGAGGCGGGGCTCGTCCCCACAGCGGAGGCAGATTTAAGGCCACTACTGGATACAACAGACGAGGCGGGGACGTGACACGCCCGCAGATCTGCACTCGGGCTGGTTGGTTCATCTGTTGGAGGAGGAAAAGGACAAGAAAAAGAAGGAAAGAGGGATAGAAAGGAAAAGAGGATGTGATTAAGAAGGAGAGGTGAAGGATACAGAGGAAGAGAGGAGAACAGGAATAGAAGGAAATCATTAGACAACAGGAATAAGCAGGAATGAGAAAGAATGAGCAGAAAGAAATTAGAGGGCTCAGGTTAAAAGAAAAAGCGCAAAAGAAACGGTTTTCGGAAGGTTAACTCATCAAACATACGTGGGGGTTTTTTTTTCCGCTCGTCCTCAGAAACAAAACTACGCACAAACATGTCATTTCTCAAAAACGGAAACAAGCCATCGGACCACACCAACCTTGTGTAAGTGAAAAGAACGTGGGTTCAGAGAGAAATAAAAAGAGACGACCAGTTCAAATCTGAAGAACATTTTTTTAAAAACAGAAAACGATAAAACAATAAATCAACTTCGATCGTACCTGGATCTTTGTCCTCCATGAGAAACGTGCTAAAATGTGGAAATGAGACGTGTGAGCTGCCTTCGCACTAAAAACAAAGTTTCAGTTCTTTCCCAAACCCATGAATGCGTGTTTGTGTGGGTCACTAACCAGTGCTTCACTTTATAGCAGTGTTTGCAAAGTTATAGATAACGTCAAGCAATGGGTGGAGCATGTAAAATTACAAAAACAATCTGTGGGGATTGTTTATATGTCCCGAAATCTGTTAAAGTGCATTCGAATGGAAACATTCAACTATCTCTGTTCACTGTATATTTATTAATGCAATATTTGTTTTAATAAACTAGCTGGAACTTCAGTATTACAGTATATTTATGGGATAAAACATAGTATATAAGTTATTTATAACATCTGGTGAATTGGTGACTTCAGCTAGTAAGCAATATTCACACAAAGCATCTTTGGTTAAAGGTTTCCAGGTCACCCGTTCCAAACGTAATCAGTTCAAACGACAAACTACAGTCTTGGATTTCTCACAGAATTGATGAAAAGGCAGAACTTTTTTTTTTTTGCTGATGTGCACATTCCAACCAAATCATACACCAATCTATATTTAAAGTTGCTTCAAATCCTCGATTTAAGTCATGCAGTCGATTATTAAATCTCTGCTCCACAAAGCCACCTAGAACTACAAAAAAAACAAAATTCACCGGACAACATAAATGCATTTTGTATATCCTGACAATGCCCTCTTGCAACTTCATTTAAACGCTTCTGCTTTCAGTTCCACCATGACCTATGCAGCAACAGAAACAAGCTCTCAGTGTCAATGATTTATCTCTCTGAGCATATTTCTTCTCAGCACCAGACCAGACCTGATGTAATGCTGCTAGCGCTCGAAAATCAGTCACATCTGGCACGCTTCAATACTGATCCCAAACACCAGATGGCAGCAGAATGCACCGCTGCTAAAGTTAAGAAAAGATTTTTCTCAATTACCACTGACATTTTATTAGTTTATATATATATATATATATATATATATATATATATATATATATATATATATATATATATATATATATATATATATTAATTTTTTTTTCTAAATCTACACTCTCTAATCATCCGATGTAACAACAACCTCGATCATTTGTATTCCTTTTAACCCACCTTCTTTTGCTCTCATTCCTTTTTTTATAATTTCCAACTCAGTCAGCTTTTTGATGCCCCACACAGCTGTTTTCCTCGCGTCCCTTTTAGTCATCATCAGCAGGTGTACATCAACTCATCCTAATTAGAAATTCATCTCGCTGATTTTTTTCGATCACTAATATCCCCTTTTCACCCTACATTTCAGTTCCCGCTCTCGTTCTTCCATAGCAGCACAGAGTTAACCGTCCTCACATACTCAGTTGTGGAGGTGGATGAGAAACCAGAAAGAGAGAGCGCAAACATTCCCAATCATTCTTCCACTCTCGAACACACAAACACCCATGGGAGAGAGAGAGAGAGAGAGAGAGACAAAGAGACAGAAAAGAGAGAGGGAGAGAGAGGGAGAGAGGAGAGAGAGAGAGAGAGAGAGAGAGAGAGAGAGAGAGAGAGAGAGAGAGAGAGGACGGGGCGGAAACATTCCCAATCTGGGATGCAGAATCTGGACTGGGCCTGTTTTCCAGCCACTGGCAGAAATAGCTGCACTGTGGGTTTAACAAAGGCGCTTATTACTGCAGGCCGAGCTCATACACACAAAAAGCAGCATCATTAACATACAGAACATTCCCTTTCCATGAACACTGTGCATTTACAGTATAGACATCGCAGACTGGTTCGGCTTCTATTTTTACTCTCGCACAAAATCGCGAAACACAGGGAGAATCTAAACGGAAAACTCTCTTCATCCTGGTTTTCAAGACACTCTAACGGCAATGTTTTTCCAATTCAGACAATAATTTCAATAAGTTTCCCTGTCCTGGGAACAGAAAAATAATAATAATTGTTTCCATCGTTATCATCGACCTTTTCTTCCATCTGTTTTACTACTGCTACACACTTTTTAAAAACTTTTTATCGTTACTTCAATTTTATACTGAGCAACTGCAAGCCAACAGTTTCTCAATGGGATAAATAAAGTGTTCTGGTTTAAAACTCATTCATGATCCCCTAAGGGCAGCACCATTAAGCATCATTACAACACGTTTTCCACACAATAACTGATTTATGATGAATAATAATTGTATTATTATTTTTGTATTGTAGAAATGAAATTGCATACACTAATCCAATGTTACACCCATAGTAAGCAACACAGGAACTCGTTTGTTTCGGGGACATTCCACAGCTATAAATATAACTATAATTGTTAGTGTTGGCAAATGTATGTATTATTAGAGAAATTAAACATTATAAGACATGCTTTCATTGTAAAATAAACAACTCTGGAGTGTTTGCAGTAACTCTGCTTCGTATCAGGCCATATCACACAACTCATAGCACAGCCAGCTAGTTTTATCCCTTACTTGCAGAATTCAGAAAAGATAAATAAATCAATAAATAAACATTTGACAAAATATTGTTCCAAGTTTACTTGCGATTGTGTTACACCCACCCCCCCCTTTTTTTTAAGTAGCTCAAATATGTCTAGTAGCACAGAGACCACAAATGTAGCCAAAAATATTTTTTTTTACTGTATTGCTGCAATGTTTTGGAAACCAATATCGTTGGCATGAGAGTTTTGAATTTCTTCGGATCTTAAACTTAATCTTTTTGCTTTAATCAACTACCACACTGTCAAAATAATGCTTCTCTGTGATGGATAAGGTTTAACTATTGCTTTAATTCCACATGCCTTCTCATGTCTAGCCGCATGTTCACACTTCCTGACATTGAGGAACTCTAAGAGAAAGAGCAGAGGGGTGATCTCAGAGAGGGATATGGAGACAGGAAGTCCACAAGAACAAGGGGACATCACAAGTTTCTAAGAGATGTTCACAGGTCCTACTGTTGTGTGTGTGTGTGTGTGTGTGTGTGTGTGTGTGTGTGTGTGTGTGTGTGTGTGTGTGTGTGTGTGTGTGTGCATGAAGACCCCCCCCTACTCTTTTGCACATGCCACAATGGTACCATTCAGGGTAGAAAGAGCTGAGTGTGCCGATTGTGTCCGATTAAGCGTGTGTCTCACCCCCTCACTTCAAAACCCTGGAGCTTCCTACCCCTTTTCCCCCCTCATTCCCGGGAAAAAGTTTCTGTCCTACACCACCATTAATGTCTGCCATTAATGCACCAAATTCAACAGTATCGTGTAGGCTCTAGAATAGGTATGATTTTGGTCCGATTTAGTCAAGAATGTCGCTTCAATCCATTTAAATATACTTAAGAGGTCCATTGATGACCACATGAAAATGCGGTAAACCTCTAAAATTTGTCTAAAAGTATATTACAAAACCAAACTCAGTAATTGAAAGTTGGGGGTGTATTGATGTGAGTATATGGTCTTGTTGGATTTTTAATTTGAACATTGTTATTTTTCATGAAACCCCGATTTATAGTTCTGGATCTGGTCACCAGTGATATAATGTAGATTTTATAAGCATTGCCAAAGACCATGCTGGACTGGACCTCACATCATATTAATAAATGAATACAAAAGAATTAAAAAT
The DNA here is from genome assembly GCF_946808225.1 of Silurus aristotelis. NCBI lineage: Eukaryota > Metazoa > Chordata > Actinopteri > Siluriformes > Siluridae > Silurus > Silurus aristotelis. The sequence goes on from NC_139590.1 coordinate 6,033,032, forward strand.
GTTGTTACCTAACGAATATATTCAGCCCGAAAAAGCACCATATAAACACAAGCAGAGAAAAGATGATGATGATCAGGAATGTGTCCGTTTTAAGTCATGTTTATATCACTGTCTCATCGTTCTTGTTGCCTTCTGCCTTGCTTGTTGTTTGCTTGAAAAACCTGCCTACATCTGTGGTGTGTGAGAGCTAGGAAATGATACACCAGTGGTAGATTTAACAAGCCGCACAATGAGAAGAAATAATTTGATGGGCTGAAGATGGCGTGCAATGAGAAGAAAGAATATCGATCATCTCACCAAATAGATTAAAACTAAAGTAACAAATCTGTTTGAAAATGTAAGAAGTAGAAAGTGAAGATATTTGTGTCAAAAATGCAATAAGTGAAAGTAAAATAAATATTGAAGTAAAGTACTAAAAACAGAAAAATCTACTTAAGGACAGTAATGAAGTATTTGTACTGTATTACTTCCCACCTCTGCAATCCAGTAAATATGGGTGTCTCTGAAACATTAGTGACATAGACACAGCTATCCAGCTATAATATATAATGAAGGTAGATATAAGTATTTAAATGGGAAAATATGGGGGCGTGGGAAATAAATTGGGCAGATTAAATTGGGGAGATAATAACGGACAAAGGTATATCAAAGCATTAAAATAATTCATTCATTCATTTTCTCCCGCTTATCCGTAATTCGGGTCGCGGGGGCAGCAGTCTAAGCAGGCCCCCGCCTTCGACTGCTGCCCAATCCTCACAGCACCGTCCCTTATGGTCCCTCCTGCAGGTGGTGAGCCCACGGGAAGGCATTAAAATAATTTCCAAATCAAATTCTCCCATTGATGCTCATCAAGATCTTTCCAGCTTTCATGTTTTTTCAAAGCAACAAGACATATTCTTTTTCTAGTCTTCTAGACATTCTATTGTTCTTCCTGTCCTACAATTCACATGCAGCTAAACAAATGCTAAGAATACGTGAAAGAGAGCAAACAAGTCCAACAAATCATGTTCCAACATATTCCTTAATGCCTAAAAGATTATTGTTGTTTGTGACATGAGCATATTAGTATTAGTGTGTGTGACCCTAGGAAGCCCCAGTTTGGTACCAACACAAAATCCTTTTGATCGCTGCATGCAAAGTCTGCCTACAGGTAACACCTAGAAGCACCAGAAGATAAACTGCCAGTAAACAGTTGAACATGATAAGCTGATGCAACATAACTGTCTTTATGAGGTGTGGGAGTTTGTGATATATTTTTGTATTTTGCACCCCTTTGTGTGTATTGCTGGGTTTGAAATGTGTGTTTGCTTTCAGGTATACTTTTAGTTTAACGACTTGTCCTCTACAATAAAAAATATGACGACAATATCATGTCTAAATATCACACATAAACCATAGCCATGAGACACTGGACTGAAACAAATACAAGAGTTTTGTTTGAATCTACAGGTTTAGAACCAGGCAAATAGTCCAGATTTATCCAAAAATAAATCTTGTTAACTAAAAGCACTTCCTGCTTTCAGTGAATTTTTTCATTTAAATCCACAGCAAAGGCTCCAACTGAAGACCTGATGGCATGCACACAAGCTCTGGGTCTGTATTAATACATAACTGCCATACCCAAAAATTGTTATTTTTATTCCCTTGTTTCTATTCTGTGCCATTTAATTTGCATTTGATAATAATAATAAAAAAAAAACAGAACACCCAGTATTATCTCAAAACAGAATATACAAGTGAGTCTAAATAGTACACCAGCTGCCGCAGTGTTAGTGTATAACAGAGCAGTAAAATTTACTGGAACTTATGTTCAACTTATACTGTGGATTCATGCAAACCCCACTCACACTGATCCAATGCTCCATTGTTGCTGAGCTGATATTTACCCAAAATTCCAGCTCAGATTTTACACACCTGCTCTTTCTCGGTAGTGTCACTGAGATTGAACACAACTCATACACACCCTCGCTTACACATAATTCTATCCGCACTTCTATTTCATTTTTAACATTTACACAGATGATCTGTTTCACAGCATGAATAGGCTTTTTAGTTTCACAATACCCCCCCAAAAAACCCTCCAGAAATATGACATGTTCTAAACAATGCCATATCTTCCATAGACAAACTTGACTTTCTGTTTCCTCTCAAAAACGTCAACCACTATGGATGTAAACCATAGTTTCTCCAACTGTCCAGAAATCTGACTGGCTTGTGGGTGTGTATTCCGTCGTTTCGTTTTAGGTGCCGCAGCATGTCCTGGCTTGTGGACTTGAAAATCGTGTCCATGTTTGTGCATTATTTATGCACCCCGTCCACCTAACCTCAGTTACCTGCCTTTTACCAAGTATAAACACACACACACACACACACACACACACACACACACACACACACACACACACACACATTTACACACACAGATTTAAATTGATTTTAAAAAACACATAAAAAGATCGCAAGCCAAAAACCACAAGTCAGTTGAGTATATAATCATAACCAACAGTGTTACTATTGCTGCTGGGCATTCCAGGCTTTCAGACCTATTTGTGTGGAATTGAGGGTGTGTAGATTTTATGCAAAACAGGTTGTACTTCTGTCAGGTTTAAACTCTTCTCTAAACTGTAGCTGGAACCTCAGCACGATAGTTGTATTTATCTATCTGGTTTACAAGACTGTGTTGAAAAATGCATTATATAAAGCAAAGTAGATCGAATAATAAGTATGTATGCTTGTGTATGTGCGCATGTGATAGAACCGGTCTATACGCTGCTTTTATCTCCTTTGCTCGGCATGCTTTGCATTTCGTCGGCCATTTTATTTCAAAATCTCCTTTTGCTCTTGCACTCTTCCCCAGTATCAGGCAAGCCAGGACACGATCTGTACAGACTACAGGCTAAAATGCACTCACACACAGGCATACACACATTATTATGTCAATCCCTGTTTACATGCTTGGATTGATCAGGAAAATGAACGCATTATTAGTAAAGATCCTGCCCCGCAAGTCATCGTTTATTGGTAATCAGCTCCCGTGTGATAATAAAGAATCAGGATGTACCTATTGTCTTTACTGTAGCTCCTGATAATAAATTATTCCAGCATAATGTCTTAATTCAAACACAGATTGTTATTGGTGTCTACATGATGGTGGAAGACACCCACATTGCTCAGGCATAGTAAACATCCACACCAGACAGAGGAAATGAACGGCTATGCCAGTGGGTTTGCGAACTCTTATAACAAACATTCCTCATCAGTTTATTAAGTGTCTGGCTACTTCATTCTCCTGCTTTCCTACGTGCCAGACGAATACATGCCTCTCGATGCATATGTGCATTTAAGAGTGTTTTATAACAGGCTTACTGCTTCAATAAACCCAGACATTCCCTCGCATGACAAGACTCCTGATAGGTGTTTTTCATTTGATATAATCGAACAAATAACTAATAGAAAACAGATCAGACCTTATTTTTCAATCCAGTAATCTATTATCATGTCGTTCTCTAGTTACGCTGTTCCAAAGTTTGTTTTCACAACTGAAAACTGTACATAATACACGGAAGTGTGGAAAGCAAATCAGATTGTAGTCTTCTATATCATGAAACTTGTGACCAGTGCATAAAATATATCAGATGCTACATATCCCATTGGAGGAGTATTTTGTGTGACACAAGTCTGACATATCTGACACGTGACAAAGCACACCAAAAGGAAACCTGAATAAGAAAAATTTAAGCACTGAAACATATCATAAGATAAGCTGATACAAAATATGTAAAGCAGCTTACAGTAGAAGAGATAAAGAGATATATATAACATAACCTGAATAATGGTCAGGAAGCCAAAAAACGAGAAAAAGAAACAGGCAAAACAAATGGAGGATGACTTTAAGCAGAAAAGCAGCACCCAAGGAAATAGAGAAGCTCACCAATGAAGGGAATAGAGGCCAGCGAGTCATCCTCCACAGAAAGTGGTGCTAGATTACCATTCACATGCCGCTGTGAGGAAGAACCCTTTGACTGAGGCAAGGCTTCCTCAGGGTCCGATGTGAAAAGTAAAGGGTCACTGCTGTCAAGCGCCAGTGGGAGTCGGTGGACATGGCCAGCCCTTCGACCCATGGGTGGTTTTTGCCTTAATACCACCTCTGAGACCTGTGCTTGGATCTCCGGCTCTGTTTCCTCACCCTCTCTTTCGTGGTTAGTCGGACGATGAGTTTCATCCTTCACCAATTCCTGTCCTTCACCAGACATTGATGACGTAGGAGGAGCAGGTGATGAAGTGGAAGATGGAGCCATGCCCTCTGGAAGACTGGTCCAGCTTAGGCGTGGGCCTGTGTAGGAAGGGTCCCGGAAAGACTGGGCATGCTGCAGAATCCGTCCACTCTTTCGGTTAAAGGAGGGACTGTAGCTGCGGTAGCCGATCTGCTCCTGATCCACACTCTGGCACGATGTTAAACGCCGGCTCTGCGGTGGATGTTGCGAAGAATGCATTTGATTTTGATGCTTTGGTGGATGTTGGAGGAGCTTTTGGGGAGGGTGCTGCTGACAACGGTGTTGATCTGAAGGTTGGGATTGGTGTTGGCGATGAACTTGCACATGACGGGCACGATGGGCCGTATGGGCTGAGCTGAAATGGCTTTCCTGCCTCTGAGGCTGTTGCTGCCATGCTTGTTTTTCGTGGCGCGGTAAGAATGGCGAAAGTACCTGGTCCAGAGCTTCTAATGAGCGGCCCGAGTGCCCATAGCGACTTCGGAGAAGGTTCTCCGACAGAGAACGGTTCTGGCAAGCAGAAGGCAGGACCTGCATCCAGTGAGAAGGTTGCCCATGGTGCAGTAATGTATCCTGAGAGGCACTCTGTGGAAAATCAGTTCTACGTGCTCGTCTATTTCGGCTTAGCTCCCCCAGACGGTCCTGAGAGAAACTGCGTTGTCGCTGGTGCAGAGAGTGGACAGTTGTGCGTTCCCGTTCCCGCTCCGACATTTGATTGTAGTACCAATTACTGAGGGCTTGTTGGGCGTTTTCGCCGCGGCTTGAATTTGACATGGGTGCAGGTTTTAGTGGGCTGCCCCGTGATAAGTCCTTGCTATTGTTCCCATGGTAAGTCTGTTGCGGTGGACTTGTGGAAGGTGAAGGAGAGAAAGAACGTCCTCTCTCGGTCATACCATACCGGATTTCCTCTGTTCGATGAACAGGGCTGCTATGGCTGACACCCCCTGCTTCACGGCCCTCTGATGCCCAGGCCATACTGGTGGTCGTAGTTTCGCTTGTCCGGTTGTCAAGTGGTGGAGATGGACTGGAAGCAGAGCCGGGCCAGCGGCTCCAGTTGTCCAGCTGGTTCTGTCCCATATGGGGCGATCGAGGAGTAATGGGGCAGGGGGTGAGGCTGGGATGAGGCTGGGAACGTGGTGGGTAGCACAATGGGGGTGGCGTAGGAAGATTTTGGGCCCCTCCTGTAAATGGCGTGTTCCCTTTCAGGTAGGCATCATGAGAGTAGGCCTATAATAGAAAGCAAAGAAAGAAGAGATCAGGAATTTTGTTGTAAAATGATTACATTATAGATTTAAGAACTAGGTGAGGGGGATGAACGTAACTGTATAAGTCATGTCTCAATTGAATAACATCATCTGTAAAGTGCTTTTATCGATAAATCTCACCGCAAAGCATCTTCAGAGAAATCCAGACAAAATACATATTTTTTAACAGTTTACACGAAATACTCTAGACAACTCTACTATACTACAGCATGTACACATGGTGACACATACCGTGTTTTTTTTCACACAGGTCTTAGCACATTCGGTTAAACAATCTCAGAAATCCTGTTCAAACTGTTAACCTACAATGCGATCAATACAAACAGGTAGAACAACACCTCACAAAGGGCATGAAGCCAGATTTCACAATCAAATTGAACACACAATATTGAATGCTTTAGACAGCTTCAAGATAACAACCAGTTCCAGCTTAAGTTATTTTTAATGTGATCAACATGACTTGACTCATACCTCCACATAACTTGTCAATGGATATAAACACAGGAAAAGCAGGGAAAAAAAATTCCAAATGTTCAGTTGATCCCTGACTCGTGAAAACAAAATCACATGGAAATATCTCACTCCAAGTCAAAACAAACAACTGAAGCCTATACTGATGCTCCTAACACACTATATTTTTAATGCATATGGAGGACAGGAAGCGTTGGAAATGCATCATTTACGCAAAAACCACAGAAGAGCCCGTCTGGCTGTAAGAACAGCTACCGACTTGCCCAGTTGACGTTCAGATTCACTATGAATTGGCAGAAAAAGCTGAATGATAACTAATACATAAGACAGTAAGATCAATACACAAACTCAAGTCTGTGAATATTTCATGCACATGCATGTACACACATAGCTGAGTGTGTATAAACAGATCAAAACTCACAGAATGGGAAAAGCAAAATCCCAAAGGATTCTCTTAGTTTGCTGAAAGCACCTCAATTTCTTTCTCGCTCCTCTTCTGCTCAGCTTGTCGTTCTTGATTTGTCCTTTTCCTGGTCCTTGACTCTTTTTAACCACTGCCCCTTTTTCTTTAGGCTGGCTCTTACCAAGTGTTTCTTCTTTAGCTGGTATGGTGCGTTGAGAAGAACCAAACCCAGCGCTTCTCAACTCCCTCCCTTCCTCATCTCTCTCTTTCTTTCTTTCTTTCTCTCTCTCTCTCTCTCTCTCTCTCTCTCTCTCTCTCTCTCTCTCTCTCTCTCTCTCTCTCTCTCTCTCTCTCCCTCTCTCTCTCTCTCCACCCTTTGAACGTGTGGGAGGGGCCACACCACTGATGATGTCATCTCTGGAATGCAGATGATGCGGGTGTAAGGAGGGGTGTCTGGCGCAGCGAAAGAAAGCAACAGATAGAGAAGGAGTGATATGAATGAAGGAAAAGAGACAGACAGGGGAGCCAGAGTAAAATAATGTTTCCTAGAATAAATAGACAAAGTGTCCGGCTAACACGTTTCGAATTAAAACTAACGTGTTCACGTGTGTGTGTTGTTCGGTATCTCTGTCGCAAGTGCTCTTGCATGTCTCATCATGTTTACAACAGGGCAATTAAGGACCGATATGAATATAGGAATTCTGACAAACCCAAGGAGTGTGTTTTAGAGTGTGTGTGAGAGCATTTGTCATGTGACAGTTTTGTAATCACTAAACAAACGTAGGAATCTCGGAGTAAAGGCTGAAGTAACCAGAAGTAATCCGATGAGTCACCGAAAGACTGTTCATATTAGCATCATCCATTTCGAGAGAAGAACTGTGACATTCAACAAGTATTTGCAACTCACAAAGAGGCGCTCGTTCGAAAAATACCAGGATTTATTCACGAAACAGCTGCGGCACATGTGAATACGTGCACACGAGTTTCTTTATATGTGTCTGCATGTCAACGTGTAAAATCGTCAAATTGCCTTGAAATTTGCCTGTTAGTGAAATATTTTTCAATATTCCATTCTTATCATTTTTTTGTATTCAATCTCAAATATTGTCATTTTTCGGTGTATTTATTTTAGAAAGGTCAACCCAAGAGAAAACGAAAGTGACTCAAAAACATGTTTACAATCAGCGTTAAATGGAGTCCAATGATGATTTTAATAGTGTTAGAGGAAAGTTATACTTTATAAGTTATATAACTTACAGCATTGTTTTATTGCATCATCGTACCTGTTTACTTGATAGCGTATAATAAAAGGGCACACTTTAGAGTGAACTATATGCCCGATAAAACCCATCCAACTGGTTTCTCCTTGTTTTAATGGACTGCATGGTGAATGCATGCAGAACTTGGGGTCCTTACTATTTGAATGTGGATCTTTGAATGTCTAAATATTACTAAGCAACATTTCAATATTCAAAAGTTCTTAACCTCCATAATGTGTGTGTGGTTTGTGTATGCATGTGAGGCATGTAACACTTACCAGCTGCAGTACGTCCTCATCCTTTGGCATTATGGAGAGCTCCAACACACTCTCACTAGGGGGGAGATAATATGACAAGTTTGTGCTACATGTTTTATTGTGCATAGGCATCAAACAAGATAAATAACGCGATGGGAATGAATACGTTTATGACTTACCTGTTCTGAATTAGTGCTATCACCTGGGAGTATGTCTTACCCAACACACTCTCTCCGTTAACCTTTACTAATCTGTCACCTACAAAACACACACAAACACACTGTATTACAGATATATTGTACGGTCCATTTGATATAATGAGTGGCAAAGTAATATAAAGTGAATTCAATTATAAAAAAAATAAAAAAACGCCACACTGGAGTGAATATTTATTGGGTTTTTTTTCCTTATAAAACATACATTTTAACAAGATGAGCTCGATTTGTTAGTGTCTTTCAAATTCAATGATATAACTGATATAAATATTGACGTTCATGTGCTCCATACTCTCAGCACAGTGATTTACAGGCATCCTAAATATCTAATCCAATACCAAGAAGCCAGAAAGATGTCCCTTAATGCAGTGGTCAACTGAACTTAAATGGACCACAAGCCGATAAAAGGAGCAAGACAGAATTTCCGGAGGTTGAGGTTCTTCAGCAATATCCTTTTCTACCTTAACAAGCGGTCCATCAAATAAAATGATTTTATGTATCTATTTTTCAGATTAGACAAGGCAATGCAACTTTTAAGTGCAATGCATTTTTTTTTTTTTACATTTATGGCATTTGGCAGATGCCCTTATTCAGAGCGACTTACATTTATCCCATTCATACAACTGCACAGCTATGGGGTTGGGGGACTTGCTCAGGGGCCCAGGAGTGGCAGCTAGGTGAGGCAGGGATTTGAATTCATCACCTTAAGAGTCATATTCCAATGCCTTAACCAATGTGTGTCAGTCAAAGGTCAAATTACCAAACAATATATAAATTATTGCAGACTCTTCGGCCGTATGAAAGATCTGTCACAACTATGTGCTCTGTACTTTTCGGAAAGTTCACTGGAATTCGGATAAAATGCCATTTCATCCCAGAATCTTCTCCAGCTGCTCACTAACCAGTTTTTCTAGAATGCTTGCCAGAGCAGATCTGACATGGACGATGGTTATTGAATATGATAAAGGAACAACTACATACAGACATTTCCACATCTTTCGGTTTGTGTGCATGTGAATGCCTTTGTAAAAGTTAATCCTCTGGCTTAGCAAACAGAACAAAAACACTGACTTAAGGGAGATAAACGTGCGTTCGCATACACACGTTAGCACTCCTTAATCTGCGACCTGCCTGCATTTGAGGATAGAGCGACATGCTTGTGGTGGAATAAACATGTCATCCAGAGTGTCAACACTGTGCCGCATGGAAGTCGGCCTCTCTCTTTTTCATAACGTCCAAATGCCAACAGGCCGATCATACTCAAGTATAATACGAGGTGATTTCCATGGCAACTTGCACTTCCTGTCCCTGCCCAAATACACTGTGTTATCTGTTTTCTTTCTCACCTGTGCACAAACCAGCCTGGTGAGCAGGGCCTTTCTCCCTCACATTCTTAACGAATATGGTGTCCATTGGTTCCATCCGACTTCGCTGCAGACCTGGTAGTACACATACACACACACAATATATTCAATGTTATAACTATACATATCTTTAGCAATCATTGGCACTGCTATAAAAGTACACTGCGATAAAAGTACCCTGATTAGTATTTCTTTCAGTACCGAAACACTGGTAGTGCTCACTGAATAGAAGTGCTCAAATGTGTGGCAGTGTCCCTAAAAACCCTCGCTTCACTGCTTCATTCTCGAGCACAGTTTTAATGATCATGCTTGTTCTGTGCACTCAAACCAGCCATCTTCACAACTACAGTGGTACCTTGACCTACGAGTGCATTAATGTACGAGTTTTCCGAGGTACGAGTGGTCAAAACATTGCGAGCAAAACATTGAGGTACGAGCTCGAGAAGCCACTGCTAGATGGCGAAGCAAAGCCAGAAAGCAAAGATTGTGCCGAAAATTAAGATAAGCAAAGAAGGAAAAAGTAAAAAATAAAAGTTTAGGGATACGTAGTGTACAGTAGTGATGGTAAAAAAGTGAGTTTTCTCTTCTCCTCCACTCATCGCCTCCCCCCGCCCCCCCAAGCAAGATGCTGTAGTTCTGAGAGATTTCCCAAAGCACAGATTCGAAAAGTACCTTGTACTCACTTCGGTATCATAAATCGTGACACACTGTCATCTAGATTTATTGCGCAACGCAGGTGTGTGGATTTACAGTTCATTACAGGGATGTTCATTATATCAGTACAAATTCCTAAATAAGGTCTCATAGTGGTACTGACATGGTGCTGTACTGATGTGTGTTCATGGATAATGTGTTGTTTTTTTTGGGGGGGGTTCTTCAAACTGGATGTCTCTGGATAATTACCGCAACCCTAATGCAACACGTCCACTCCTAATGAGTTTCAATGAGCTGTGACTAGCCGCTAGTAAAGTTCTTCTCTTGCACATTTGAAAGTTTTCTCTCAACAGTAATGGTGCTGGGAGAGGAGTCTTGAATGCTGTCGGGAAACTACAGCACTTCCAGGTGAAGCTACATATTGATCTTTGGGTTGTTTTTTCCCATTAGGGCCTTATTGAGGATAACCTGAGGTCTTGTATAAGGATTTCTTCAAGAAAGAATGTTTCCAGTCCTCTGACCATGTACAGGCATATTCACTCTGAAAGCCGTGGTCACTTAAAAGAAACACACTCACTGTCCAGGTGAAGCATATTTGCCGTATATAGTCCTAGAGTCTAGACATAAGACATATGTTAATTTTTAAAAGTAAAACTTTTTAAATGTATAAAAAGTTCTAAACCATTTTGAATGAAAGAATTCTTAGTCTAGACTCTAGAGTCCAAAGTCTAGACTAAGAATTCTTTCATTCAAAATAGTTTACATTTAACTTTTGCTTTTTTTTCTCCACATTTTACACAAACAGTACAGCCATCTGAAACAACTCACCTGGTAGACAGATGTATATTTCTGACCACTAGAGGCCACTAGTGGACAACAAAAGCCTCAAAAAAGTTTCATAAAGTCTTCATGTAGCTTCTCTCCATCATATAAAGCTCACTAATCTGCAAACAGCCATAGCTAGCAAAGGCAGCTATGAAGAAAAAGAGAAAATAAAGGATTGACTTACCTTTTCCATTTCCATTTTCATCATCCTGGTAAAAAAAAAAAAAAAAAAGAAATCTATAAATAAGCAGCACAATAAAATAATCTCACAATCTCAGAAAAATATCTAAATCTAAATTTTACATTTAAAATAAAACTATAAATAAACCCTTCTAGTTCTCTCTGTCATCGATCTCATACACAGTGCATTTAGAAAGTATTCAGAGCTTTTTTTTTTTGTTTTGTTATGTTGCAGCCTGATAATACAATAGTTCAAATAGTTTTTTTCTCTCATTAATCTACACTTAAAACTAATATATCACATAACACAAGTACTGAGAAAATCTCCTGTTATTATACAGTACAAGAGCGGCCTCTAGAGGTGAATCACTGATGCCATCTGCTGTTTGTTGAGGAGGATTTTAAAATGTATTTTGTATTTTACTGTTTTTATTTATTTGTAGTGTTGCTTTTTGTTTCAGTTTGAATCAGTCTTTTATTTTCCTCATTAATTATTCATATAATTATGACTAATATATATTTAATGAATTAATTCATGATTCAGTACTGTTTTATTTTTGGAATAAAGTAAAATCCACGATCGATCGACCTCTAATTCAGACCCTTTGCAACAAAACTTATTAGCTTAGGTAAATTCTTTCCAAATGCACTGTATGAGATTGTTGGCTGAAAGAACTGGTAATGATTATTTATACTCAATTTGTTTTCAAATTAATAATTAAAAATGTTAAGCATTTTTAAGGATTTTAAGATTTTAAGAATGGTTAATGAGAAAAGTTCAGTTTGTTGGAAGAGTCTCAAAGTTCAAATGTACCCAAAAATCTGATCAAATCAATCTATTAAATGACAAAAGATCTGTTCTTAATGCTTTTTTGTGCTGCTATTTAGAATTTTTCTGCTAGATCCTTAAAACACAAAGTGACTTTAAAGCAAACAACCATGGAAATTTACAGAAACAGATCCCAAATGTGGATTTCCAAGCAGGACAGGATTAAATCAAATAGAGAATACCTACATCCTACTCTGTATGCCCTAAAAATGTATGCTGTTCCTCTTAGCCTGTGATTCATTTACAAATTTTAAGCTCACATTTCTGACAAGAAGTGGGTGCTAGGAAAAACTATTAATTTTTAGCTGCCAGTTATGTTACGCATATAGTCCTTAGTTATAAATCTGGAACAGAAAAATAAATATAGAGGCTAAAAGCTTTCGTTCACTGAAACTAAAATCCCACTATCCATTTAGTGTTCCTTGTTCAAACTGGTTGCCCTGTAGTGCCTTAAATATAACACTAGAGGGCAGCATTGGACAGCAAACGTATAGCTGAAACAAACAAAGCATTAATCTGACTATTTGACAGCTACATTATAAGAAGATCCATGCTAACTCCTTAATCAGTAGAACATTTCAGTAAAGCCACATTGAGGCCATACATACACACACACACACACACACACACTCACAAACAGGATGCTGATCAGGCAGTTTGATTTCAGTGTGTAGCGCTGACAGAGCTCATTCCACACACACACTGGCACAATACTGAGGCTTTACCATTCCGGATACAGCCTGAAAATCCGAATACACACCTTACTTACTATTACAAAAGTTCTGCAGTCAAGTGCTACAGCGAGCTTGAGTCCACATGTGTAAACACAACAACCAGTAATAACGATTTTAGATATTTTCTGCTAGTTACATTTAAACCAACCTCACTTTTTTTCATTTTGAGCTTCAACACGGGATCCAGAGAACTCATAATTAGATGCAGGTGTGTCAGAATTTAGTATTGGATCATGTGATTACTAGTCCAAAGACACAACTACTACATTCTGGTCAGGAAGTTTAAAAGGCACATTACCAGAATGTGTTTTTGTAAGTAGAGGTAGTACGTTGAAGTTTATGGACTGAGTGATAAATATGCTTGCGCTTTAGAAGAAGAAAAAAATCATTGACTAATGATTCCAGGTGCAACCCACTTTCTATATTCTACAGTTTATGTGCATGCATCAATAGCAGCTCAAATTTCAGGATGTAACTGAATATTGCGGACGCAAAGAGAGAAAGACTGTCAATGTTCATGCCTCTAATCCATTCTGTTATTAACAGATCAACTGGCTGAGGTCTAATCCTCATCACGGCTATTAACCTTTTCTTTAATGACTAATATCCTATTGATATCACAATCAACCTCGTACATTCTCTTTCAGGTCATTCTGAAACTTGTAGAGAAACTTGTCCTTGCAGAGACAATCATATGATCAGGACACTGAACAAAAGGAGGACAAACTGGAGTGGGTCGGGACTTGGTACAGCCCGACCCTGTGTATGCGTGGTACCAGTCAAACACAACACAGGCCTTTTCACTGAGGAAAAAAAAACTGGATGTACTTAGGAAAGGCACACACAGGGATAATAATAGGACTTTGTATCACTGTTCATACATACACACTTTAACATCTGCAGCTTGTTTTCATCACCTCATGCACCAGCAAATACTCTCCTTTGCCATTATGCTTACACAACACCATACCATGCACTTGCGTAGATAAGTGGATAATCATGTTTTGATATGCAGATTGTTTCTTAACAATAACATTACTTGTAACATGCTTAGAAAACTTGTTAGTCTGTTGGAGAAATGATCTGGAACGTGACAACGTAGAGGTCTCTGTAACACAATGACCTATTTTAAGCCTTTAGATTACTGCAATGTCAGGATTTTTTTTCTACTTTTTTTTTATTTCTTACTTCCTCCCTTATTTTACTTCACAGCACCATTTACTTGCTCTTCCTTTCTTTTTTTTCTATCCTTAAATAATAGGCTCATAGAGTTATGTGCTGTACAACATTACTCACCTTCAACTGAGCAAACTAAACCAATCAAAATAACACCGTTATTCAAAATATTAAGCATTTTGTTTTTTTAAGCATCATGTCCTTCTTCAGACAAACAAAGCAACCACCAGAAAAATTCAATAAAATCAATTCAATCAATCAATGTAACACCAAACAAACAAAAAAACTCAACCATCCTAACAGACCAGACAAACCAAATAAAGAACCAAACTTACAAGCACACCAATCAGTCAATAAATAAATAAAAAATCAATACATTTATGACATTTGGCAGATGTCCTTATCCAGAGCAATTTAATTTACCTAATTAATACAAATGAGCCGTTTAAGGTTAAAGACCTTGCTCAATGGCGCCCCCAGTGGCAGTGCAGGGATCACAACCTTCTGATCAGAAGTCCAACAACCACTGAGATAAAACCACACTTCACTAAAGCTATCGTTTCAAAAGAGTATACAGTGCAGCTTTCCATGTTAACCTAATCACTTTTTGAGCAAATCCACCAAAAGGCGTGCAAACCGAATCAACACGAACGTTTACAAATGAACAAAACAAGTCTCAAACATCAACAGCTAATATCAGAACTAACTAAACAATTTAGCAATGCTCACACTACTAACCTAACATTCTTCCTTTGTATGTATAAACTAGTGACTAGACCTCCGCTGAGAGACGAGAAACTCGGGAATAACCATGTCTTTTCCGTGTCTAGTCCTGAAGAACTAGGTTATGAAGTTCTTGCTGTAAATTTAAAATAATGTGGATTGTATTTTTTTATTTATTGATTCATTATAACAAAACTGGTTAAATATTATTTAGGTACTTAAAGGTCCTGCAACTTAATAATATCCTGTTTTATTAAAATTACAATATCTACCAAGGTTGCAGGTATGTGGCTCCAAGTTCTCGAGTCCATAATGTTTTTTGACAGTGTGGTTAAAATATAAAATCAAGCCACTCTTGTCTTCCAGCATTAAGATTAGTTATTTATCTGCAGTATATCTGATATATCCGGTTACACTGTTATTGCCAAGCTCTAGTGCTCACAGAACACACCTGTCTTGTGGTTTCCACCATTTACAGTTTCCTATCTTTATCTTTCCAGATGCTCTAAAACTGTAACTGTTTGGGTTGCGCTGAGGTTGCAGTACTTCCTAATGCTTCCTGTCACTTACCACCGACGTGCTCTTATGATTCCTGGAAACCTCAAAAGCCACTAGAATGATTTCTCTGCTCACATCATAGATGCCTACACTTAAAGCATGACACAGCGGGAAGCCACCGATCGTGACTAAAGCCATAACAATTCATATTCACGTTTTTGCCTATGTAAACACTGGGTTTTATATTTCCTAGTTGCTATGGAGGTGTTTACAGTAATTGGCAGTTTACCTTGAGGCTAGTGTGCAAGGCTGACTCGGGCGGATATACAATGAAGTGCCGCAGCGTGAACCCGAAGCCCTGAGAGTTCTTCTGGACCACCAGCGTCCGAGGCCCCTGCCAGGACACGGCCCTGCCTTCAACTCTGCCCCCCAGGACCGGCCGAGGGTTATCACCGGTCGATGAGATCCCATCTCTTCGTCCCTTTGTCTACAAGAAACAGAAAATCTGGTAAACATTCATGCGTTCTCATACAAGAACGGGAACAGTTAATGTTACTACAGGTAGGTAACTACAATGGAAAATATGAAATGCGATATGTATTAAGCAGAAATTAAGTCATGTAGCAGCAAAACCTTTGTTATGCCTGGTTTGTCTTAAAATTATAGACCTTTCTAGATCCTTTCTAGATCTAAAATTAATGAATTACTAGGTACATATTTATTTTACTAATAAAATTAGATATTTTTGGGAGATTTTATTCCTGAACTTTCCACTAAGTAATATAGTCAAGGTGTCTCGGATTCCACCCTCACGTAGAAGTTCCCAATGTAGACAAGCACCATGTGTTGCTCATGTTTGTTTTTGTTTCTGTTTTAGTCTCGTCTCTGCCGCCAATTCCGTCATGTCCTTGTTAACTTATTGTGTTCAGCTGTTTTGTGTTCGTTCTGAACTAATTTAACCGTTTATACCCCGTTGTGTGCGAGTTGTTCATTTGTTCGGCGAAGTCTATTCATGCTTTTTGTCTGAGACTCGTTCGTGGTTTCTGTGTTTACTTTTTTAACCTTGCTCATTAACTTATTGTGATGTTGCTGTGCTATGGACTTTTTTTGTCTTAATCTTATTCAAGATTCAAGTAAGTATATTAGAGTAATAGCTCTAAAAAAAAACAATAGCAAATAGGAAAAGTATAAAAACAGTGGCCTGTGCTTTCTTCCACTGTAACAAAATTAATGAAAAGCTGACCCTCTTGAAATGCTTCATGGACACAGTCAATTTTTTTTCAGACGATTCATTCATTCTTGAAACTTTGGACAAAAAAAAGATACTTCACGCAGACTTAATGAATGCTGATTATACAAAAGGAATGAATAATACAGACAAACCAAGCAAAACTGCCAGTTTACAGTTCATTTGTTTGACCAATAAACATGTTCAGCTTTAGGGTGCACATACTTTTTCCTCAGACACATGCATAAAGCTATAGCCCAGCATTCTCTACAACTGTCCCACATCTGTCAATCAATCAGCTGCTACCACCTGAGCAAACACAGCTCCAGTGGAGGAGGAAGAGGGGGAGGAGGGGTCTGTGGATATTCTCAACATAGTCATGAAGGCACATATTTGCTGGCAACCAGGCACTGTTCCTCTGGGAATATCTGCTCAAAGGGCAGCTTGGGAAAAATGTCTGGAATCGAAAACAGGCTCGAAGGGAAAAAAACAGGAAAATCCCTAAACGCAGTGCGGTCATTTAGGTTCAAATCAAATGTGATTTGGATTTAGAGAAAGCTCTGACACTGTATCAGAGTACCACAGAATTGCTTATGAAGTATGTGGAGCGCAGTTTGGAAATAACATACAAATCTACCCTTTGCTACGCTAATTGTATAGAATTAAGTTTAAATTGTGCTATAATCATCCCTGAACCCCAAATCAAAACCACACACAGAGCAGTTGCTACTTTTGGTGTGTGTGTTTCCTGGCTATATATAGGATAATGCGGCGCATGGTACTATAGTTCTGTAACTGGGCACAAAATCCCCCTTTCCTACCACACAAAAACAAAATGCCTATGCCTGGTTTGTGGCCGGAAGTGGGGTGAGGTGAGGATTTCACCAGCTGTTTCACCAGGGAGAAGTGCTGTACACACAGGGAAAACACATAAGGAATTTTATTTTATATTTTACTGAAAAATCTAAAGTGCTCTGTCTGTTGCTGATCTTTTATGGTCCAATATCCCTAAACCTGAGCACAAACCCGCTACCTCTTCATTCCCTTGCACACACTCACACACACACTTAGCAATTCTCTGCATTTCTGCCTAACATCATGTTTCATTTATTATGCTTCTGTCTGATCTCACCACTTTTGCTTGTCTCTGGCTCGCTCACACACTTCCTTTCTCTTGCTTTTTCTTCAACCCCTGAATGCTGTCCCAGATGATGTAATCCCGTTTTTTTCCATTCCACAATTCCCTAAGTTCTTTCTAACCTTTCGAAACTGGCATGAAGCTGATGTGCTAGTGAGAGCAACGAGTTGCAAGTGAGAGTAAAAGAGCTGGATTCAGAAGGGCTGAGCGATTTGATTTAATGGGTTCACTATTGTGATTTTGTAACAAACCTGTGCAAATTTTTAAGGTTTTATTGTTACTCACTGGGCATTAAAGATGGTTTTATATCTTTTTGTTAACAGACACACCTTTTCTGGCCACACGCTAGGCTACATGTTTACCGGCACCTGCAATTTCATGTTTGCACAATTCTATACACCAATTTTCAGTGTTAAAACAACGAAAAAAGTACCAGAATCTCCTGAAAAAAATGCAGGAGTCTGGATGGTAAGAGAAGCACTGAGAAACTTTGTCATTATCACCAAGAATTCTGTCAAAAGGCATTGATCTGTTATACAAAACAATTACTAATCTAACATTAAACACAAATGCAAATAGATATAATCATTAAATTGAAGGAAAAATTATAAATAACAAATAAATGTTTTGATAAAATACATGAAAAAAAAACAAGTGCAAAAGTAATTCGGTAAATAAACAGATTTTACAATATTGACATTTAAATTTTATACGTATTTATCGGTTAAATACGTATAAAATTTTGATGTGTCAATATTGTAAAAGAATATAACCTTCGGGGTTTTGACAGTAAAACATTTTCATACAGCAGCCCACCTCCATCTGGTTTTCCCCCATTTTTCCCCCTTTTGTTGTGACGGTGGTAATTTTTTATGTAAATATTTATTTTTTCGTACCTTGTAAAAAATTTCTAAATGTACTAAAATACACTTTGCCCTTCTTGTTCACCAATAATAAACATTATGAAATATACTACATCAAGTATTATGAAGTTTCATAGGATTATGAACTGTTTGCCATATCACCCACCCGTAACCTGCACGTGATGATTTAAGGATATACAGATGAAGAGAAAGATAGAAAACACAGAAGGGTAAATCAATGAATGAGGGTAGCCAACAATAACGGTGAATTCCACAGAGCTCAACGCTAGGTCTGGGCATGCTCAGATAAGACGATAGACAAGTGAATGCTTAAAAAAAAAATAAGCAAAAGAAAGAGAGTTCAGCATGCTAGAGCATGCCAAGTTTCGACCACAAGGTTCCTCCCGTCGTTGGGAATACCAAAGCCCTGTTATTACCCCAAAACACACATACACCCCTACAGGCTCAAAAATTTATCCTATTCTGTCCAGTCCCCCCTCAAGCAAAGTCAGGCCATTCAAGTTCTTCCTAATGCTGCTATTATAAACAATGTTTATGAACCGCTACCTGTTGCAGTTCGAGTGTGTGTGGGATGTGAGCAAACACCTCGCCTTTTTTGCAAAATGACGTTCTCGTTATCCCTTCTGAGCACACTCAATGCTATGGATTTTCCCATAATCTCACAGGAAAGTGACATCATTTATTACTGACACTCATGACGAGTCACACAACAATGCAGTGCAGTTGTAGTGTCGCAATTGTTTCTCTATGCACTGGGTGTAAGTTCATAAACAGGTTTGTGGTATGATAGGATCACTGTGGTCAATATGGTTTTCTCCTCAGCAGAGTTCACATCATGTTTCCTGTAGTCGACTGAGGCGTGTCCCAGCTTGTAGCTCACATCCGCAAAGGTTTCCCTCAGAATGTGCAACCAAGTTTAAACAGACTTGCTTGACAAAAGAAAATGTGAAATCCCATTCACATATTCCCATTACATGAATAAAATAGAGCATAGTCACAACTATTTATTGGCAGAAGCTTTACACTTGTCTGAACTGGGGTGGATCCTCAGGAACACTGTTTTTAAAGTGGAAATGTACAAAAGATAGAATGCCAGTCCATTATATGAACTTTATCACCACCAATGCATTTACTTACATTGGTTTATGTGGTAGCCCTGAAGTATACCCAAGTATACACACAGGGGAAACATGGCAACCTCAGAAAAGTGTGAGGAAAAAAACACCATGCCACCTGACATCCAATCAACCACCAATGATGGGTTTTCTCAATGGCTCAGTTTTCAGTATGGTGATGGGATAAATCCAAACCTCAAGCTTCAAGGGAAATTTGGCCTAAATCTTATACCAGGTTTAGTGAAGGTACAGTTATTAGGTTTCTGAAGGTTGTGAGTTCAATCCACACTACGCACACAATTCACAGCTTCACACACGAAGGGCACAAAAGACCCCTCCTACATCTTTAAAACAATCCACCTTGACAACCACCAAAAATTTTATTTACTCATAAACTGACATGAAAGTGTGCAGAATCACGCGCGCACGTCTACATGTTTTTCTGTCATTTCGATACACAAGACCGTTAAACTGGGTTTTCCACTTGTCCAATGCAGAATTAAAACGACTGAAACCAAAACTCGAGGATGAGGAAAGGAATGAAGTCCTCACAGGTATGTACAGAGCCTGCATTCTGAGCTGTAATTAAACAAACAAAGATGTGTCTTGAGCACCTTGGCTCTTGGTTGTTTTTAGAATGACGGAAGTGCATTTGTTAGACCAAATACACAAAATGATTGTAAGTAGCTGTCCAATAAGAAAGAATCTCCCTCACCTGCTCTCACCTTCTAAAACATGGCAACTTCAGGCTCTAAAGAGCCAGCCATGTTTCAAGATGAAGCTATAGCTTTATTCAGTACAGTTTAGAGACTATGTTGACTTCTTTTGAAAATCCAAGTGGAAGAACTGCACATTTCAGAAAAAAGAGGAATTTTCAGAGAGCTGCGGCGATGAGGAATCATAAAAACCTGGCAGATTTGAACAAACTTGAGATTAAAACACCATCAAGACAAAACACAGACTCCAGATAGCGGCTCTACATCCATTTTACAAACACTAGTAATAAATAAACAATGTGTGTTGGGTTTCTGTGGGCTTTGTGTTTGTGTGTCTGTGTTTAACATTAGAAGCACAGTCACAAAAAAAAAAACCAACACCCTAAATTCCTCTCTTAGGGTAGAGATTTTGTAACCACTATGATATAACAAGAATATATAGAATATATGGAATACTTACAGTATAAACTATAAAATACAATATAATCTACTAATTAAACATGAATTGTAATATTTACTAAATACTGTAATGTTTATTTTAATTAAGTCTGATTAGGAAAAATATAACCAGAACACTAACTAAATATGAGCCTCAATGCACAAATGTGGCAGAAAAATGCTTTCCCACTTAGTAGTTTTCTTCTGACTGGAACACAATGCATACCAAACTTCCGTACGCCAGAGGCTGTCCATCTTCTATTTCACTCTAACTCATTTCCCAGCTAAAAAGAGTAAAAAAGTACAATCTGGCAACACTCGTCATCACCACTGAATGAGAGTCCATAATACATAAAAATTTGCTAATGTAATACAGCCACATTTCATGTGTCATTCATTCTGTTCACTGCAAAAGTTGGTAGAAGTGTGTAGGAATGAAGGATTCACACACACACACACACACACACACACACACACACACACACACACACACACACACACACACACACACACACACAGCTTACCCTGTAGTTACAGGAGGCTGTTCGGGGTCGAGCCGGTGCAGACTTAATGCTAGGAGTGCGTGTAATGAACGAGTCGTCGCGGAACACGGCCACCCAGATGCAGCGTGGTTCAGGGGCGCTACAGTCCACCCCTACCACATCCCAAAAACTCCATTCTCTACCACCGAGTCGTGGACATGCGGTAGAAGCAGGTGTTATCATGGGCAACTCACTTGCTGTTAACATTGCGCAGCTACACGCATTTAAATCTATTCCCTGTCACACACATACACGCTTCCACAAGGACGGGTTTGTTGAAACGTCAGTCATAAAGAGCTCATCTCAGACTGCCAGACTCCAGACTGAGTACAGACGAGAAAAAGAAGCGGCTTAAAAAGCCCAAGGCATCGCTCAAGGAAGGAAAGAATTCCAAACTCTTGAACTCGTTCCACGATATTCCACGGTGTTCCTTGACTGGAGTCGCTCAGCATACCAGGGTTAATTCAACAAGTTCCAGGTCACTCCGGCAGGCTCAGAAAACACACACACACAGACACACACACACCAGACATGAACCAGTGTGTTCCGACTGCGGTGCCACATCCGGAGATAAAAACATGTCCAGCCTGCAGATCAGAGTCTTCCAGCTGGCAGACAACGTGCATGCGGGTGCAAACGTGTGTGTGTGAGTCTGCGCTAGTGTTTGCGTGGCACGTGGTGGGATAGTAAATCCAAAAGAGCCGGTCTGCAGCTGGAAAAGCTGGTCATCCAAGATAAACTAAAATGAGTGAGTCATTAACTGGATAAGGATAGCATCACATGTTGACTCTCTCACTCTCTCTCTCTCTCTCTCTCTCTCTCTCTCCCCTACTTTCTTTGTCTCGTTCTTTTCTCTTACTCTTGTCCCTAGAGTCTCCTGAACCTCCTCTTTCGTTGTCTCCCGCCACACTGAGTCACTCAGTCAGTTCTACTGTGTCAACGCAAGACCGACCTCCCCTCTCTCTTTCTCTCTCTCTCCCTCTCTCTCTCTCCCTCTCTGTGTAATCATTGCTTTCCACAGCTCAGAAAAACTTCAAACTACTAATTAAACACCAAACTGCAAAAAAATGGAAATTCACAATTGCACTCTGACTGGAAGGCATCTGAACAGCAGCTGACCAAAGGGTTTTTGTGTGTGTGTGTGTGTGTGTGTGTGTGTGTGTGTGTGTGTGTGTGTGTGTGTGTGTGTGTGTGTGTGTGTGGAAAAACAGACAGCGTGGCACAACTGCTATCCCTGCACTCCAAAACTCCACATGAGAAGCTTAGGCTAGTTTTAAACACAATAGAGGAAACAAACAGGGTTGGGTGGTGCGTTGTCATTGATATCCATACTGCAGTTGTTACTCAGACAAGCATGTCGCTGGGCTTGTAATACGTGATCCGAGTCTTTTTCTAGCAGTATTTTTTGTGTGAAGTTACACATTTTAATATTTTTTTGCTGTAAAATGATTATTTGTAAACATGAGTATCGATTTTCCAAAAAAATATGTAGATTTTTTTGATATATAAAATCCAAGAATGCAATAAACGAATGGTGAAAAAAATAGACATCTAGGGCCGAATAACGCTTATTTGTTTAGTTGTTAGATACTAAATTAATTAATTTACCGTAATTTCCGGACTATAAAGCGCAGCCATATATAAGCCGCACCCACTGAATTATACAAATATTTTTATTTTCAACATAAATAAGCCGTAATATGTCTACACTAATGTACTTTACACAGGCTGAAATATGTTGCGCTTCCTTTAGGAGCATAGCGGTATTTTGGGAAAAGACCGGCACAGCATTCTTCCGGTATTACTGCGTGTGTGTGTAAGACCGAGGATTATGTCCTTATTATTTTCTGATGCTCATTTCTAAGTTTCTTTGACTAACCCGTAACGCTGTTGCCAAGAAAAAGCACGAGTTTTGGAAACCTGTCTGTGCTTATATGATTTCTGTTGCAACTGGAGTTAGCGAGCTCTCCCTTCACCCAGACTCAACACGCTACAACGGCTTGTATCTAAACAGCAGCCGACCAAGAAAGTTAATGTTCACTGTCTTCCTCCTTCCTTTCACAACTATTTTTCTCAGGAGTTTATCTTTTGGCATCTTCGTGCGTTTAAAAAAAACGCTTTTTCTCCCGATGCCGTGCAGCTCAGAACACAGGTGAGGTGCGTTTTTTAGTTTCCGTTCGAAAATTTCATTGGTCTAATGTTATGGGGTTCAGTTTTTTGGCTTGAAGTTTGTGAAACCGGGAAAAACCCAGGAAAAATTCATAAATTAGCCGATTCGTTGTTTAAGCCGCGGGGTTCAAAACGTAGGAAAAAAGTAGCGGCTTATAGTCCAAAAAATACGGTAGCTTAATTAGGTGGCTAAAGAGATTTCAAAAGGTTTTTTAAATAATTTTAATTACAAATTGGGAGTCTTTTGGAATTAGTCCCCATTGTTAATGCTGTCAGTCATAGATAAATATATAGCTTCGGGTATTCCGCTACAGGAAAGTCTTCAAGATGCAGGACTTCTCTATAACATGACATGCTTTTTTTTTTTTTTGTCTTATTAAATAAAACAAAAAAAGGCAAAACTTATTACGGTAAAGAAACCTTGCGAAGAAGGTCGAGAAGAAGTGAAACCGAAAATTAAGTTGTTTTGTAGATCCATTACATGTAACTCTAAACGGATAAAACGTATGACATCCCTTCGCTGTGATGTCAGAGGAATTTCAACAATTTCAGATGTGCTATTATGGGAAACAATCAATTTTGGGTTGTTTGAGTTTGTTTTGTGTCAGGTCACATCACACCACTGCAGCGTTCATTAATTTCCTATAACAGCACATTCTGATGGTTTTATTTTTAGGCTTTTTATTTAAAAAAAATATTATAGACTATATAAACAAAGAACTGTATCAGAGGATGTATATTAATATACATAAAGAATGGAGTAATATTCATGCTCCTGCCTGTATTTATTTTTCTTTCAGCAAATTCAGCACTAATATTTTTCGCTTATGAATCTCCTATAATAGATTTTTTTTCTCCCCTCACAAATTTACACTTTCCTAAAAGCCAGTTGTTCTTTCTTTACTTTCTTTAGGCCTTAGTACATTGCTCACATCTTAAAAAAAAAAGAAGAAGAAAAAAAAAGAGGATTTGCCAGGTAAGCAAACACAGACGCAGCCGCAGACATACTCTGAAATGAAAAGAGAAAAACAAACGAAATGGAGAAAAACTTATGGCAGAAAGAAAACCACAAAGAAACGATACCAGACAAATGCATCCTCACAGCTGCCCATTCTGCCAGCCAACAGCTGCAGCAGACCATCTCACACATTACACACATGCATAAACACACATAGGTCTATAGAAACGTCTGTAGGATGCATGAACACATACAGACAAAGAGGTTTGTGGAAACTCTCACCAAACCGCCACATCTCAGGTGTGTGTGTGTGTGTGTGGGTGGGTGTGTGTGTGTGCGCGAGAGACGCAGACAGACAGACGGGTGGCCATGGCAGAGCTCCAGTGCCTCGAGAGGTCGGACGAGTTTCACCGGCCGCACAAGTGAACAAGCGGCGACACGAAAACAGCAAGCGGGAAAAATGTGTAATAAAGAACTGAAAACAATAACGTCATGCAGTATCTCTTTCTCTCACACACACACACACACACACACACACACACACACACACACACACACACACACACATACTGTATTATAATCATAAAGCATCCATGTTTCACTAAAACACCGATGCCAAAGTTTCCCTGTGAACATAACCATAAAAGTCTCTTTGAAAATAAATGTCATATTCTGGAAAAAACATCAAATCTATAAGTCTATAAACTAGAAGTCATTAAACTGACATTATGACTTCACTGTAAAATGTCTGAGACATTAAAACTGAAAATGATTTGCCTTTTATTACTAAGAAGGTTTCCTCCGACATCCCAAAAGTTTTCCAGTTTGTTTCTTCCAGGACTGATTTAGGGAATACTTAAATATTTAACAAAATATTCCTCCTTTTGGTAATGATTCTGGTGGAAGAACTACAGAGAACACACACACACACACACACACACACACACACACACACACACACACACACACACACACACACACACACACACAGTATAATGTTGAAATCCGCACATGTACTTAAAAAAGAACCCTGACCCCTGCTGGAGAGTAAAATCATTTCTCTCACTTCACTCACACAAACCCACACACACCTCTGAATATTTTTTCAGTTCAAACAGAGCACAAAAACCTGCAGAGCTTTTAAGCATCAGCTGAATGCAAATCTTTTATCTGACTTCAGTTGGGATTTGATAAAAAACAGTCTCTCAGTTGGTTCGCTTTAGCTGTAAATGATCCTTAGAAAGCACTGACCCGCGGAGCTTTGAGTTAGAAGGTCAACATACAGAAACATCCCACCTCACAGCATGCACAATGAAAGCAAGTGTGTGTTCACGTATTTAGGAGTTTAAAACCGTTGAACTCGCCAAAAAAGATGCTTTATTTTATCAATATATGATCGCCACTTAATATTATATTTTATTTTATATATATATATATATATATATATATATATATATATATATATATATATATATATATATATATATATATATATTATTGCACATTTTTATCTGTTCTAAATGAACCTAAAATTAAAACTTTTCAAGTTTTTAATACTCCAATCAACATCGCCATGCTTGGACAAAATGCACTCGATAATCAGTATGAATTGGAGGCAGAGTAAAGGGGCATGATCGGGTAATGACTGAATCTTTACACCTCAAGTCAAGTCAAGAGACTTTTATTGTCACTTCTTCTAAACACAGTGGTACACAGTACACAGTAAAATACGAGACAACGTTCCTCCAGAATCCTGGTGCTACACTAAAGCTACAACACACAACATAAAGCTACATAAAGTGCATTCGAGTGCAAACAGTGCAGACAACACAAGACAGTGTGGGACAATACACATAACACAAGATAGCGCCAACCAATAAACCTACCGTATACTCTAAATATATACAACACTGTGCAAAGAGGACTATAAAGACTATAACCAAGAGTATATGTAAAAAAACACAATGCAGTGCAAAAACAGCAGTCGAGAGGTGCAAAAAACTGCATGTAAACGGTCAAGTCAAGTTTATTTCTATAGCGCTTTTCACAACAGATATTGTCTCAAAGCAGCTTTACAGAAATGTAAGAGTTAAGGTGAACAATGTGTATTCATCCCTGATGAGCAGCCATGGCGACTGTGGCAAGGAAAAACTCCCTTAGATGTTATGAGGAAGAAACCTTGAGAGGAACCAGACTCCAAAGGGAAGCCCATACTCAATTGGGTGACATCAAGAGTGTGATTATAGTCTTTAAACAATACAGAACAGTGGAGAGTGAGAACTAACATGAGCACTGGAGTGTATTATCAGTAATGTTCTTTCTACGGTTTTCTTTTCTAAACGGTGTAATATGGTTAAATATAAATAAATAAATGGTGGTGGAATGGATTGAGATGAGTAATGAGTGTGTTGGGTGAGATGGGTTACCTGTGTGTGTGTGTGTGTGTGTGTGTGTGTGTGTGTGTGTGTGTGTGTGTGTGTGTGTGTGTGTGTGTGTTTAACAAGAAAACTTTTTATACTTTTGTTTGTTGCTTTGTTTGTTTGTTTGTTTGTTTTTGAGTCGCGTGACACTTCGAGTGTGAAGGTTTTTTTTTTTTTTTTGTTTGGCACAAGCCAGGCTGAAATACACAAAGAAAGAGGGGAAAAAATAAAAGGATGTTGCTTCTCTTTCTCTCTCTCTTAAGCCTGGCATTGTTCCTTTCAATGCTTATTTCACTTTCACGGTGCAGTTTCATATCCTTAATGTAATCCCTGAAAAGTTGAAATTCCTCACACCTGCACATACAGTGATAGAATAATACATAGGCTTCCTGCACAGTAAATTAAACTTTTAGCT
This sequence comes from Silurus aristotelis, assembly GCF_946808225.1. Taxonomy (NCBI): domain Eukaryota; kingdom Metazoa; phylum Chordata; class Actinopteri; order Siluriformes; family Siluridae; genus Silurus; species Silurus aristotelis. The sequence continues at coordinate 6,060,179 of NC_139590.1, forward strand.
GGTTTTATATATGTGTGATGGATGAAATAATTGAACTTTTGCTCATTTGCTCTCACATTTAGCACTAGTTTCTGGTCAGGTCTGTCTGTACATGCCAAAACATTAGCATTTACCACGTCAAACTCAAGAGCTGCTGCTTCCACAAGAATGCTCGACCTGCACTACAGCCAAATAAAGTGCTGAAGAGCCACTTAGAAAAATGACTGCTGGATTTGTAAAGTAGCTTAAAATATTGTGTTTTGGGGGAGAATAAGGAGGAAATGACAGAAGGTACAAATTATCTTGTTGAATGTTGAGAAGAAAGAAGGGAGTAGAAAAGTTGAAGATCTAAAGCAGAAACCAAAGAGCTTCCAGATGTGGCATACACACAATGCCGCACAGTACAACAAATAACACACAAACAAATAGATATACAAGGCATACTCTCATAATCAGCTATAATATATAGGATCGGATTTTTTTGTTTGTTTGTTTAAATGTTCTCCTCAGCCAGAACGATCCCAAACTATTGTTCAGATGACATTCACTTTCAACAAAAGAACATTAAGAAGGAAGTTTATTCGGAAAGAATTAACCTAAGAGTGCTCCTAATAGTAATTTGTGTCCCAATAGGACGCCACATATTGTAATTTTAAGAACTAAAAAGTCTTTTTTTGAAGAGCTGAGCAAGAAGATTGGCTGAAAATAAAAAAGACTGGCTGTTTAAAGCCCAGGTTTGTTCAGGGTGGAGTAGGTCTGCTCTGATTACATTATATTAGGTTCATTTGTCTTTTTTCTGAGTAGCTGCATGTGCATACGCACGTGTCTGTCCTGATGATGTCATCCATATAGGGATTCATCGGTTCTGGAGAAACATCACAATCCTAATCAGGACTTTTCACACACTGATTTCCACACGGGCACGAAACGCAACAGAATCTGCCAACTCGCTGTGGCTTTGTTTGTTTTTAAATGCACTATAACCACTTGCAAATACAAAACCACAGAAATCTGACAGCGAAGGATCTACAAAGGAATAAACCACTGCATCGTCCAATTAACTGTGCCAGAGAAGCCTCTTAGAACAAAACAGTGCTCAAATTGAATTCATTATAAAACTGTATCTATTTGTATGTAGCATAAAATCCATCTCTCTCTCTCTCTTTCTCTCTGTGTACTACAGTAAAACACTCTTTTTTTTCTTTTTTTTTTTGTCTATTCTTCTTTGGTTCATGTGACACTGCCCCCTACTGCTCAAGTTCACATAAAGTATGTTGGCAGACACGTGTGCAAATGTCACACGCAAATCATGGAAAATAGCAGTAAGTATGTGCCCCAGAAATCATCATTATCCTTCTGAAAAGAATTCAGAGGACAAATTCATTTCAACATCCATATAGACCTATCACACACACAGGGTTACTAGAAATTCCTGCCATAATGATCATTATAAATTACAGCCTATAAATTGAAGATGGAAAAGCTCTCCTCTAGGCCAACAATAGAGAATATTCACATGATTTCTCATCTACCGATCCTCTCTGCTCTCCTTTCCCATTATTCACATGCATCTTCGTCCTCTGCGACGATTTTCCATCTCCCCGCTCTGATCCACTCGGCCTCTGTATAATTAGCAGCATTTAAATTATAATGTCGAGCTGCAGAGATGACGTTCTTCTTTCCTTGTCTGTGTGCGGGACTGCGGTGGCTGGAATGCTTGTCGCTCAGGAGCGATGCGAGGAAAAAGGTTGACAGTGGGCACATAGGAGGAAAATAGACACACACAAAAAATTTGAGTTTCGAAGATCAAAGGCAGTATGAGAAAGCATGGAGCATTTTCTGGTCATTTAAACCACCAAAGTTTCCACTGGATACGAGTAAAAAAAAAGAGGGCAGGATCACTACATACATTTGCCCGGCCTTGGGAATGTAATCTAATCCTGCGATTCCTCTTTCGAAATTATTAAAGTGACCGTGTCAGAGATTTAAATCACGCACATGTCCGTTTACATCCCAGCCACGGAGTCCATTCTTGGTGGCAAAAAGAGCTTTTTGTCTATGCGAGATAGCAAATGTTTTGGAACCACAGCCATAACTGTTAGTTCTTCCCCCCTGTTTCCTGTTGAGTCAACTTGTGTGTGTGTGTGGGGGGGGGGGGGGGGGTACATGCAGCATCTCTGAACTCTAACTCTAAGTCATAAGACAAATACACAAATGATTCCTGTGCATTTATTCACACACACACACACACACACACACACACACACACACACACACACACACACACACAGGAATGTGGTTGCAATGCTCTGATGGTACATTGCACACATTCTACACTTAAAAGCATAAATCCTACTGCTAGTCTGCTAGCTACAATGTGTTAGCTATGCCATATAATATACTGTATATGCACGTATTTTTGCAGCTAGTCTGTTTTTGTCACAGGCGTCAGAAACCGGGAGTAAACTACAATGTCTTTATTGAAACTTAACATGCAAACACAAACTTATCTTGAGCGCTTCATCCGAAGCATTGCCAGGAACATGGAAGTACAGCAAACTATTGTAGCTGTTGTAGCCGAGTAGATCCGACAGTAAATGAGGGGGAATCGAGACCTTATCAAGGGGAAAGGTAAATGGGGAACAGGTGTAGGTGATTAGAGCAGGTAAAGGCTGAGAACAGTGTGAGACTTGGAGGGAAGCGAAGGCTGGTGGTTCCCTGACAGTTAGCACACATGAGCTAGCCTCAGCAGATTTCTGTGAGGGTTTTCATATCATCTAAATTGTCCATAATAATCACATATAACACTAGTGTTCATGCATCTGTTAATGCATTCACATAAATCGAACTTTTCAGTCATAGCCATTAATGTTATGAAATAGTTAACCCGGTGCTAACTTGACAGGATTTGGGGTATAATTCTTTATTTTTATATTCATTACCCCTCAACTGTTTATTGGTAACACTAGCTAGCTGGCTAACAAAAGCTAACAGGGTTTTTAACAAGTCTTTTTTTATAGAGATTATTCATTAATGTTAAGAGGCTAACAAGGGCTAACCTGAGAGGATTTCTGAGGGAGTATTGGTCCTGTTCAAGTCACTAATAATTATTACTCAGAGATAGATAACATGCCTAAACTGACAAATGTAGCTAATTAAACTAACTGCCCATTCAGAACTCAAAGGAAAATGCATGCTAGGTTAGTTAGCATACTTGTTTTCAGTATTTGCTCATTTGTTCAAGTGTGAGCGCATGGTTTTAATAAGAATTATGTGTCAGCGACAAGCATTAGCCAAATTTCTTCAGAAGATGAAGCTAATTATTATTGATTTTTCAATATTGTGCCCCTAGCAGTCACAGCATGGCAGAATCATTCACAGAAAGAGTGTAAAAAAGATTACACCCACACACACACACTCAAAGCATCCCTGGTAAAAACATTCAAGCCGAAAGTCAAAGTGTGGAATTTGGAGTGGTTAAAGAACAGAGTCTAGCGGCGCAGTTGTAATCTGATTCAAAACCCACAAAGAGAGCAAATGCAGGAAAAAAGCATCATATCTCCAGACAATCACACTTTTATGATCTGTACAGTTGGGAACATAGTGTATGCGAGCACAGAGCGAATGCAGGCGGGTGTAGCATGATGCGTTTCTTATGATAAGTTCATACCATCTTATGCTTAAGGTGATCAGTGATATTTATTTTTTAAAATGACAATGTATTTGAAAACACGTTTAAAAAGAGGGAAAAGTCACTGTTGGATCCCGTATTCATTACTCCAAGCATTCAATAAACAAAGCAGGCAGGACTGCAAGCGAGATAGAAAAACTGAGAGAGAGAGAGAGAGAGAGAGAGAGAGAGAGAGAGAGAGAGAGAGAGAGAGAGAGAGAGAGAGAGAGAGAGAGAGATAGAGAGAGAGAGTTAGAGTTAGAGAGAGAAAAAAGCCTTGAATTGTCTTGACCAAATAAGGCAGAGGCTCAAAAGACAAAAAAGAGAGAAAGAAAAATGCTGAAGGGGACACAACAAGACAAAAAAGGTTATAAAGTACCCGAGGTTCTAAATACCGTGCATAATAAAAGCCACAGGATGAGAGAAAGCCTGAACACAGATAACGAAGGCTCACGTGCAAAACAAAAAATAAACACTGGTGTTCAGAATGAGAGAGAGAGAGAAAGAGAGAAAGAGAGAGAGAGAGAGAGAGAGAGAGAGAGAGAGAGAGAGAGAGAGAGAGAGAGAGAGAGAGAGAGAGGGAGAGAAATATGGAAGGATATGAAGGAGATGAGAATAGAGATGCAGAGTGATAACTGAAGTCCTCCCTGCCCCCGGGAGACTTCTCTTTCGGCCCAGCCCAGCTATCTGTGTATCAGCCTGCCTGGACACGATCCTCAAAGAAACTGCATACACTCGCTCTGATCATTATACACGCACATCGATGCTATTGCCACTTTCAAGCCTTGTCAATTTATCTGAAAGTATCAATCATAACATTATCACTCTGGGTGATTATTTTACTTCCTTTCCCCACTTTTATCCTCAAGGATCTCAACAGGCTCTGTGTAGAATATATAGTGCTTTGAGTTTAATAAGGAAGGAGTTGAGTTCATTTATACCACAACACTGTTGACTTCTGTAATCTGAGAGGAGTTCCAGATACAAGGCAAATCGCAGGTTTATAATGATGCCCTGTTTATTCCAACATGGGAAAGCTTTGTGCTTCAGACTCTGGTTTTTTTTTTCCAGTAACATGGCAAGCTGAATTTTATTTTTTGAAGTTTTACTCATTAACTTGAAGTGAGGTATATATAGCTACGATAAGTGATAACAGGAACTAAATGTTTTGCAGGTGTTAATCAATAGGAAATGTTACCATAAATGAATAAAAAAAACTCTGAAATGATAAAATGATAACTGGCAAATTGTTTTGTAAAAGGAAATCACTTGCGGGTGTGTGTGACAGTCACATCACACAAAGCCGCTGTTGATTATTTTCCCATAACAGCATGCCCCATTTACAGCCAGATGTGTATGCAAAAACACTAACACACACACACACACACACACACACACACACACACACACACACACACACACACACACACACACACACACACACACACACACAGATTATTCCAGAAACACACACGCATGCAAATTAGTCCAACTGACTGAGAGCAAAGAGATGAACGAAGGAAAAAAGGAAGGAAAAGCTTATTTTAGGACACACACACACACACACACGTATGTATGATACCTCCTCCTTCTCCAGCCCCAGACCACTGGCATACCCTTTCTGAACTGAAGTCCACACAATTGCAGCACACAGAGTGAGACTGTGAAGATATGGATCCGGATAAATTTTATTCCTCGTCTCTCTTCTTCGTCCAACGCAGCACAAAACACCACCTCTGCATGTCCCTGTGCCCCAGTTTCCGAAAAACTTTCCTCCCTCTCTCTCTCTCTCTCTGTCCCTCTCTCCCACACTCCAACTATCTCTCTGTTTCTGTATTTTTCTTCTTCTGCAACTCTGAGGAATCCTGCCACAGTGGGTTGACTGGCATCTTGCACATTTCAGAGACATGCCCCTTAACCTTTCCTCCACTAAGAATCTTGACCCTGTTTACTCTCAGCAAGAAAAAAACCCTGCAGAAAATGTGTTATACACAAGTCACATTGCTTACAAATGAGTCAAGTATAAAGTATACATGTACGGTCAGTAACGTAACTTGTGTCAATATTTATGCGAAAGAAAGTTCTCCATATTCAGAGTTTCACAAAGCAGATACTTAAGTGGATTTGCTGGCCTGAAATGACATGTGTGGCTCACACCATCAAGGTTGGCATGGGTTATTTTTGTGTAACTGTGGGCTGTACAGCAATTTGTTGTGTAGTAATAACGTATATGATGAGCAGGCACTTGTATGGCATATATATATATATATATATATATATATATATATATATATATATATATATATATATATATATATATATATATATATATATATAGTTTATCTTATTTATGTCAGTTCATGTCTTATCTATAAATTGTTGAATTTATGTCTTATCGTAAGGAAAAAAAACAGCTTGTGGTGGAATGTAAGGAAGCATTTGATGTCTAACATGACTTTAGTGATCTGTATAGATTAACACAAGACTGTCATACAAAAATATGTGTACACCTGCATTATTTTTGTTTCACAGGAGCATCTGGAGTGTGTTAGTCCTCTTTTTTCATAGCGCTTTGCCAGTAAATACATTTACAATACATAATTGTTTACAGTCTGGTTTAAAGCTGTGGAACATTCGTGAGACGAGATGGTTCCTGTTATCCCTTATGCTATAGCTGGTCATTAACTCATCAGCCTCTCTGGTTTAAGCTGATCACTCTCACTGGTTTTCTCACACACACAATCATTACAATCACACAAACTTGCAATGTTTTCCAAACAAAACTTTTCAATAAATGTAAAAAAATTTCTTCTGACAAAAGTCTTCACTACATCAATAATATAATAATAAATTAATAATAATAATTTTATTTCATAATAATATTTGTATCAGTCACTTTAGAATCAGCATAAAACAAGAACTTATTTGAACAAACATTACAAGTTAGATGTTAGCGCCAGAATTACCATGGGCTAGTAAATAAAACTAATACAAACATTTTGGCCAATCACATTTAGCAAGTATTCAGCTGTGGTATAACAGGAAGTAATGTTTTTCATGGGCATTCTGCAACATTAGATAATGATATTATAAGCTGATTACAAAAAATGTGGCATATCTTCTAATCTGAATAAAAAATACAAAAAAATGCAATAGTGCAAAATGATCCAGTCAGAATCCAATCCAATGATGATAACAGCATCAAATAAACACCATATGATTGCTTTACTATAACATATAAATAGATCATGATTCAGTCTCCAACATAAACAACAAAGCATAGCACTGATTTGATATCACGCATTAAAAACTGACTTTTCCAAGTCGAAATCATGCCGTGCTTTTATTTTCCTCCAAACGCCACCAACATGAGAAGCCGTGGAGCTCACTGTTACTGGAGATGCTCGACTTTTTGGATAACAGACGTTTCTGGGAAATAAAATCGCTCGAGTAATGTAACAGAGATCAGGCGGAGAAGAGAGCAAGAGAGCCGGAGGGAAAATGGATGGGGGGAGCGAGTGGATCAATAAGCAGCCATTATCTGTGTATGTTCCCAGTCCTCTGGGGGAAACTGCCTCGGGCCAACGCCCGCTCACATCACTGAGATCTGTTCATCATTAAAGCTCTAATCCTTACACTGCAGCATAAAGAGATCTAAATGCAGAATAATTACGCTTAGGCCAAGGGTGTAGTTATGGTTTTACAGCTGGATTTATGAAGCTGGATCCCACCAATGCATCCACCCAAAACACACACAAATCTGAAAGCTATTCAGTTCAGGACTCTATGCACATTAATGTCAGCCAGCAGGCTAACCGAAGCACTTATTTCACTGTTTATCTGCTAACGTGTAGATAATGTGTCGTTCATTCTATTTGATTCAGCTGGTAATGGTGGTGTCTTTTTAGTGCTTTGGCCTAAAGTGCTCTACCGTAATAACCATAGAAGTGGGTGTAGTCCATCGATCTCATATATCAGCAGTGTACATTACTCGAGATGGATTTTTATTAACCAACCCAGATTATAATTCTGTCGACTCAGTTTTCAAAGGTGGCATTTGATCATAAAATATTAGGAATGCTCTCTTTACAATAGTTTAATCTAAAAAAATAAAAGAAAATAAATACTTTATACAACATACCACAGAGGACAATAGAGTAAATATTTAAGAAAAAAATATATAAACACAAATATATTTGCCCTCAAAATGCATTGTTTTATTCAACACCATTTACTTTCCTGGTGCATAGAATTATAATATGTTGAAAAGACAACCAAGGATACATGTACAGTGTGTCTCTTTAAACCAATAACCAGATAAATGGTCACAGGAAAATTTCCTTATTTCATATATATTGTATTTGTGTGTCTAATGGGTCGTTCACCGTATTGTATTTATGTTCAGAAACAAAGCATCCCATATCCAATCTCTACTTTTTCCCTTTCTGAGGTTCTTTGTTTTATAAACTCTTTAGCAAGTCATGACTCAGATACGATCTATTTTTAACTCGCTGGAAACTATTGCTTTCGGTCGACCGAATGTGGAATTTTACAGTGCAGCTCATTTTTTCACATGCCTTCTCCATTTTCTGAAACGATGACGAGGTAAGAAAGGGAGACGAGGACCAAGAGAGACAAACGTTTGGTATTTTTCTTCTTGATGATCAGCAGTTACTGCTCTGTAGTTAAGATTCGGTGATCCGAATAGAAGCAGCGGGCCGAACGTTTATGATACGAGCGTGCAAATTGAAACAGCGTGTCTCGGGGAAACGTCGGTGTAAGTGGACTGATCTGGTCTCTAACAGTAGATTTTTTTCCCCTAGAACATCTGCTCTTTGTTAAACGTTCCTTACAACAAATAAGATTGTAAAGATGCTTTAAACTCTCTGTAATGCATTCTATACTGAGGTGCACCAATTCCTGAATTCAAGTTCACATCTGAGCAACGTTGATGTTAAAAGTGTGCAAATGAATATCACACGACATCTTTATCTATCAAAAGTTAGCTAATATATGTAGCTTGCTTTATGTTTGAGTTGCATGCACATGGTCAGGATTTAATACCAGAACTGTGCACATCATCAAGACAAATCCCTCGATTTAATCGATATTTAAGTTACTCAAGAGTCATGATTTTATTTAGGAATTTTTTTATCTTTTTTTTTTTTTTTTTTGGAAGAAAGTCAAATGACCCACTCAAGCACTGGCTTAATTTGTTCTTCATTCATTCTTCATCTCACTCTATCAGTCTTTTTTCTGCACACACACAAGCATGTGCGCTACCTTTTATTTATTACACAACCGCTGTCCCATCCAGACCACCGTCTCATCTTATGCCCTTATACTTCCTCTTTCTTTTCATCTGCCCACAAATCTCTTTATCCAACAAAAAATTTTAATAAAATAAGAACCAGCAGGCATCAACAGAGGCATGTGTGTATTTGAAGGATATAAAAAAAAAAAATTAATACATTCGGTTTTCATTCACAATATGAAGTCCAATCGGGCTGCTTTTACAAAGTGTTCTGTTACTTGATCAGATTTATAAATTGGACACCACTTTTCTTCTCTTTCTTATTTATTGCATTAAGTTTTAATTAGCAAAATAAAGAAAGTGAGAAGGCGAAAGGCTCAAATTTTAATGCACACCACACTAAAAAATATGTATTCAACATTTATTAAATCAGTTTAAACCACTTCATGGTCCTTCGGGATGAAAATCCTTTTCTGTTTCTCAATTTTTCAAGCTCCTCTCTCTCTCTCTCTCTCTCTCTCTCTCTCTCTCTCACTTTTTCTCTCTCTAATTTAGTCAGGGACCTTCACTTAGAGCCATGTGATGTTTAATACCATTACTGCAAATACCATTTGTGAAAACACTCACACACATGGTCACAAGGACTTGAGTAATGTATGACTGCACTAACAGACCCAAATGTGATTTTCCACCTCTGGAAGCGGGTTTTGGTTTTTCAACTCGTGCTAAAAATGACGGCTGCACTGCAGGGCAAATATTCTCCCATTACCTCGGCGCTTTAAGAGTCATTTTTACTGACCAGTTAATCCACAGTGCAAGACAGCTTCCCGAAAGGCTTTCCTCAAAAGCCAAATGCGCAAACTGCTGTAGCTGAGGATGTGACTGCAAACTCCAAACTGCTGACTCGGCACTGTGATTGTACTGAGTCTGTGGTTTTTAAGTGCTTTAACAAAAAGCAGCTTTGTACACAGAGCACAATTTTAGGTCAAACGTATGAAAAAAATTATAACAAATTCTTGCAAAATCTATTTATAGTCCTTAAACAAATGAACTCTCACAGCAGACGGTCACTGTGAAAGGAACCTTGAAAGGAACCGTGCCTCGAAACAGGAACTAGGAATGAACTGAGATTTCCAAAAAAGATTTACAAACTGATTAAAAAAGAAAAGAACAAAAACAAAAAAGAAAGTAAAACTCCCTCAGATACTACAGAGTGCATAACATACAAAATGCCTTTTTTTTTTTTTTTACACTTTTTACCCCCAATTACTCAGTGTATATCCTCAAGAGATGCTCTGGTCTAATAAGAGGATATGACTATGTTTCGAACTTCCTGTTTGAAAGCCAAACGTCCAAAATGGTGCCCTGATGCCAATTCCCTGAACAAGACAGGATGCACTGTGGGTATTGTGTGGCGTCTATTGCATACTGTATTGACTTATTGCAGTGAATTTCATACTGCACCTTCGATACACCTTTTAGGGGGGAAAAAAAGTTCTCTATATATAGTAAAACATAGACTGCTTTGGACAAATCAGCAGATTTTTAAAGGAATATAACTTTTTTTTGTGAAGAATTCGAGAGCAGAACTCCAAGTCGAATAGCTGAAACCCTGACCAATAACTTGCAAGCTTTTTTGCTGAAGTCCCAAGCATGATGTGCTACTTCAGCAATTTTTGCCTTAATGTACCGTAATGCATGTAAATGTTCTGACATTATATTTTACATGTAAGATACCGATTTTTTTTAGCTTGATCTGTTGGATTTCTAGGCAAACAAAAGCAAACACCCAAAACAAACACGTGCTCCTTTTTTCATTCCCATTTCAGGTCCTCAGTTGAATGCAGAATTGCTAAGAAAAACAAAACAATGAATGAAATACATACGTGTCAAAAAAACAAACAAAGCAACACAGAAAGGAAGGAGAAAGAGGAAATTAAAACAACTGGAATTTATCGCCGCAGCATGCAGATGCTGACAAACATGTGGCGCCTCTTTGGGGTCAATGATTCCCTTTAACTGTTAAAGAAAACAGACTGAGTGTACTTGAGGAGAGAGAGTGAGAGAGGGAGACAGAAGGAAGAAAGGAAGAAAAAAAGAGAGAGAAACTGCTTAGATATTGAAGAAAATCATGTTTTTAACTTTCCAAATCATGTTTTCATATGTGTTCTTTTTCATTGACAGGCGATAGGGGTGAACCGATCCGATGCTGGGTAATGATGTCAATCCTGATACCAAGAACTGAGACACGTATTCAACACGTATTCTGATAGTATTTTACACTGTTTATACATGTGATGATGAACAACATTGATTTGTTCACATCTGGATTGTTTCAAAAATTAAAGGCAGCATGTTTAGTCTAAGTAGGACGTCCATATTGTTCGGCAGATGAAAAATCCCAATGGAATAAGGTTTAACCAGGTCCAAGTGATCATGGAGTCCTGTATCCTCTGTACAAATCTGTACATCACTATGCTCAGAGGTACCTGGACAAAACCTGGACAAAATACCTACTAACACACTGGCCACATTATCTGTTTGAAAAGAGGACTATCTTCTTCTTCTTCTTTTTTTGGCTTCTCTCATTAGGGGTCACCACAGCGGATCATCTGTCTCCATACCCTCCTGTCCTCTACATCTGCCTCTTTCAAACCAACTACCTGCATGTCTTCCCTCACCACATCCATAAACCTCCTCCTTGGTCTTCCTCTTTTCCTCCCTCCTGGTGGCTCCATCCTCAGTATTCTCCTACCGATATACCCCATGTCCCTCCTCTGTACATGTCTAAAACCATCTCAATCACACCTTCCTCACTTCGTCTCCAAAACGTCCTACATGCGCTGTCTCTCTAATCAACCAATTTCTAATCCTGTCCATCACTCCCAACGAAAACCTCAACATCTTCAGCTCTGCTACCTCCATCTCCACCTCCTGTCTTTTACTCAATGCCACTGTCTCTAAACCATACAACATCGCAGGTCTCACCACAGTCCTATAAACCTTCCCTCATTTATTCAATCATTCACTCGTTCTTTATTCCTCTTCAGTAACCGCCTCATCCGGATTCAGGTTGGCAGTGGATCCGCGGCCTATCCCAGTAACATTAAGCACAAGGTGGGAACACACCCTGGATGGGAAACCAGTACATTGCAGGGCACCATGCCTACACACACATAAACACACAAACACACATTAACAGCTAGAGGCATTTCTACACAGCCAATCCACCTACTGAAAAATGAAATCTGAGGCGCTTTCAGAAGCACAAGAACATGCAAAAAATCCAAAAAAGTAACCTGAACTTGGGGATCAAACCAAAGACGGGAAGGCAGCAAGGCTTCTCTCTGTACCACCATGCCACGTTGCTATTATTACATTACATTACATTACATTACATTACATTACATTACATTTACGGCATTTGGCAGACGCCCTTATCCAGAGCGACTTACAACTGATCTCATTCATACAACAGAGGGGGTAAAGAGATTTGCTCAGGGGCCCAGGGGTGGCAGCTTAGTGTGGGATTTGAACTCACAACCTTCAGATCCAAAGTTCAAAGCCTTAAACATTAAGCTACCACCTCCCATATTTTGGTGCTCGTTATTATTATATAATAATGTAATTATTGTATTATAGAGTGTGTATATATATATATATATATATATATATATATATATATATATATATATATATATATATATATGTAACTACTAGTTAGTAACACACTCCTCGGTATGACAGAATGCACACTTGGCACTCGGCAGGACGCGCCTTTGCTGCGAGCAGGACTGCGTTCCGTCTTTGCGCACGGGTTTGCGCGCTTTGGGAACGTTACCGATACTCGAGCAATGACTGCGGGAGGCTGACACACACACACACACACACACACACACAGAGGGAGCAGCTGCGCAATCGATTAAACCGATTCGAGCGCTGAAAGTGGTGGCGCAAATCAGCGCCAAAATGAGCGCAGGAAAAGACACTAATGAAGCCAAGCTGCTCTGTACACGTTGCGCACACGCACACACACACGCACGCACGCACACACACACACACACACACGCACAGCATGGCGATTTAATCCTCTTAAGAAAGAAATCACGGTCTGCAAAAAGAAAAAAAGAAAAAAGAAGAAAAAAAAAACATCAAAGCAATAAGCAATGAGACGATCAGAACTTCGGTTCTGGAAGAACCCGAACTCGGAACTTACTTCGCTTTCAGAACACGGCGGAATTCCGACCAGACAAAACGCCACTCCATTCATTGGACCGCCGGATTCCAGGAGGATCTGTGCAGCTGAGAATGCGCGCAAGAACCACAGCAGGAACAACCGCAAAGTTTAGAGGTCCGCATTCAGCTTTCTGTGTTCCGGCTCGGTTCGCTTTGCTCCGTTGTTTGGTTTGTTGGCGCTCGTGTCTGTCCCTCCTTCCCTCCCTCCCTCCCTCCTTCTCCCCCGCACTGTAAATCCTCCACGGCTCCACGGCTGGCTAAGCTCTGAGCAGGCAAGGGGAGACTCCTAGACTCAAATCTGCGCAGAAATAAAAGCACCCCCTCCCTCCCTCGTCCTCTCTTGGCTTGCCGTAGTTCAGATGTCCCGCGTGTGGAGGGGCAGAACGCACGCAGCGCCCCCTAGTGGTATTTCAAGAAGAGCGCATCTTACCTCTCTCTGGTTCTAAGGGCCGGTCCTCACTTTTTCTTAACACCCACATCTGCAGGCCAAAACAGCCAGAACAGTCCTGGGATGATCAACAAGACACTGAACCACAACCTTACAACCTGAATTTACTCATCTCAATCCATTACACCATCATTTATTTATTATTGTTTATATTTGACCGCATTACACTGTTTACATGCTGGGGTTTTTTTTGCACCTTTTACTGTATTATACTGTTAACATTATGTTTTTTGCACCTCCTGACTTCTGCTACTGCTATTTTTTGCACTGCATTGTGTCTGTTTATATTTACTTCCAGTTATAGTTTTTACAGTTCTCTTCGCACAGTACTGTATAATCGAAGTATACAGTAGGTTTACTGGTCTTGGGTTTTGTGTCTTGTCTTGTGTTGTCTGTCTGCACTGTTTTTTTGTCTGCACTGTTTGCAGCTTTATGTTGTGTGTTGTAGCTCTATGTTGTTGTTTAGTGTGGCACCAGGGTTCTGGAGGAACGTTGTCTCGTTTTTACTGTGTACTGTGTACCACTGTGTATAGTAGATATGACAATAAAAGCCACTTGACTGGACTTGACTTGACTTGACTTGAAATGCAGTGAAATGCTTGCTTCCGCACTGTACAGGTACAAAAGGCACCGTACCGTGGCTGACCCTGAGCTCTGAGCGAAAATTACAATTTCCCTTTGGGGTTTACTGAAGTACTCTTCAGAATTTAGGGTAATAAGAGTATGATAACAGGGTATGTAAAGGGGTGAAAGTGTGCAAACAAGCACCAGGTTTAATTTTGTGTTACCCAGGGTGGTGGTATCTCAGTGGTTAAGATCCTAGACTTCTGCTCATAAGGTCATGAGTTTCAAATCCCTGCACCACCAAGCTCAAGAGCCCCAACTGCTCAGTTGTATAAATGAGATAAATGCCAAATGCTGTAAATGTAAATCCTGCTTGAAGAGGCTTCTTATTATTTTCAAGCGCTTCCCAGACCACAACAGAGTGAAGAGTGTATTATTTGGATAGCTGAGGCTCGTTCCTGACCTTGTTCCAGCACGGCTTGCTGTAGATAGACTGCAGGTATGCGAAAGATTTTATACTTGTGTGTCATGGACATTTATCTTATTTGTCTTCTGCTGTCATTTGCTTGATGTCAAGATGGAAGGTCCTATTAATTTAGGATTAGATCACCCAGGACAAGCATTAATGCCAGGTGTCTTTTTATTCACATCTCTTCCACTAATCACCTTTTTAACTGCTGATTACGTTAAATATAATCGTATATGAGTAGACTTACATATGCAACCTCACATTCTCCCTTTGTTCATCCAGAATACCTCACATCTGTACTGCACTGCTCAGTTTGTGTTTCTCACCTCAGTTTAGCAGCTCACATTAAAAGTACATACAGTGGTGTGAAAAAGTGTTTGCCCCCTTCCTGATTTCTTTTTCTTTTTTTCTTTTTTTTGCATGCTTGTCACACTTTAACGTTTCAGATCATCAAACTAATTTAAATATTAGTAAAAGATAAAAACCAAATCCAAAACTACGTGGCCACAAGCACGTTTTCACACCACTGTAAAATTAAGCAATCATGGCATCCACATCAGAAAGTCATATCATTCAATTATTTGAGTTTGTCAATTTAGATTTAGATTTGGGTTGATACTTTTCACACACAGCCCTAATACGTGAAAGAGAAGGTGCATTAGCACACACCATCAAAGTACAAACGTCACAAAAAAGGCTGCCGAAAGAACTCTATGCTTTATAGGGTGTTTGGTGTCAGTGAAAGGTTTATAACTATTCTGTTACACCACATTACTCTAAGGAAGCAAAACTTGAGCTCTAGTGAAACCATGGTCTCTAGTGTTTTCCTTGATTTAATTTCTGTGCACATGCACTATTTCAAAAGCAAAACGCCTCACTTTGGGGCTACGAAACACAAAGAACCCTTTGTGTGTGGATAAAGAGGTAGGTAGGGAGTAAATACAAAACAGTGGAGTGAAAAAAGAAAAAGGGTGAAAAGCAAAGGGGGTGCATAACTGTGACGAGAGAAGGAGGGAGCTCGCTCTTTCCATCCTGCGTCACACTGCCGTGATGTGGTGTAAATGCTCTACGATATTAGCACACAACCGGCGGATTTTCCGAATTAGTCTTGAAAGCCTTTAAAGACTGAAACAGATGTAAATATTTTTACACCCCAAATCTCTGAAAATAATTAGAGGACACCCAAAGGTCATGTTTGAAGAAATTGATGCACAGAAAAAAATTAACATGAATTCTATCACTACAATACCGACATTCTGTTGGTTTTTAATTGAGTTATTAAGTTAATAAGTGAGAATTATAGTTCTGCAATTAAGCTTTACTGAACAGTACACCTCAACAATTATGGAAATATAATACACGGACATTAGGTGCAACCCAAGTGAGGATGAGTTCCCCATTGAGTCTGGTTCCTCTGAAGGTTCCTCTGGCCACATTTGCTACTGGCTCGCTCATTAAAGAAAAACTTATAAAGAACAAACTTATAGGCAGTTGCGTATTCCAACTTCATACCCTCTTTATCTCTGTAAAGCTGCTATGGGCCAATGTCCACTGTTAAAAGTGCTATACAAATAAAATTGAATTGAATCGATTAGATATAAATACTCACATGTGGAACAGTCATCATATTTTATTTTTTTCATCAAGATTACTTTGTCTGCTACAATGTCCAAGGACTACAATTGTCACAAACAGATTTGCACCGACTCCATCAGTAAACAGTTCAGAACCTCAACATTGATGAAATTTTAATGAATGGACATCACCCAGATGAGGATAGGTTCCCCATTAAGCCTGGTTCCTCATACCATCTGAGGAAGTTGATACCAATGCCAATGGTTTACTCATTAGGGATCTTCTTCTTCTTCTTTCAGCTTCGCCACAGTGGATCATCCGTCTCCAATACCCCCCTGTCCTCTACATCTGCCTCTTTCAAACCAACTTCCTGCATGTCTTCCCTCACCACATCCATAAACCTCCTTCTTGACCTTCCTCTTTTCCTCCTTCCTGGTGGCTCCATCCTCAGCATTCTCCTACCGATATACCCTGTGTCCCTCCTCTGCACATGTCCAAACCATCTTAATCGCTTCTCCCTCACCTTGTCTCCAAAATGTCCTACATGCGCTGTCTCTCTAATAAACTCGTTTCTAATTCTGTCCATCCTCGTCACTTCCAACGAAAACCTCAACATTTTCAGCCATGCCACCTCCAGCGCCAGTCTTTTAGTTAATAAACATATATAAATAAATTTTTGAATTTTTAATTAAAATTCTGCTTTGGGACAGTTATATTCGTTCTTATCTGCATGGCCTTTATACATCAATCAAACTGAATTTAACTAAATTGAATTAAAGATTAAATTATAACCTGTTTTTTAGCGTGCACCATTTTTACACCATCTATATATTAGTTTATTTTGGTAACAATTTTTGTCACATAAACTTTAATAATGTGTGTATGTGCAAGGGCCTTTATACCAGCAGTACCACAAACAACGCAAAGCAAACAGCAGATCATTCTTTTTCAACAGGACTTTAATTGACATAAATGCAGTGGCGTTCATTAATGCACAAGTTTGAGCGATTTTATTCAACTTTATCACTGCAATACTGGAAAACAAAACAGTGGCAGACTTTAGTATCAAAGTATAAACATAATTATGCTATTTACATTCCAGGCGCATATTACAGTACAATTCCACCACACCACTTATCAGAACTACGGTTACTTGAATGACTCCCAGACACAGACTTTGGTTTAGGATTACACATAATCTGTGTTATGATGGCAACGCAAATTCTGTGCGAATCACTTGTTTCTATTTTATTGTAATTGGTCGTCTTGTTTTTGTGGGACGTTTTCCAGTCGACTGTGGTCCCATCAAGGGATTATTGTTTTAGTTGGCAGAATGAGTTTATATGAGGCAAAGCATGGTTACACAAACATACAGTTAAAGTTCAAATGAAGCCAGGAGCCTGAAATACTCCAGGGTATATAATTACAGACAAAGAAGTCATGATAATCACGATAATACAAATCAAATCGACTAATTGATCTGAATTTGTCGTAAGTGGATTGCGCTGTTGTGTTGAATCAGAATTAATTGTGGTTGAGTGTGATGATGTTCTCAGGGGGGCAAGAGGGCTGAAAGACAGGGAGAAAGAAAGAGAAAAAAGAGAAGGCAAAGGGACGTTATAAAGGAGGGGCAAACATGGCATTCATGTGCTTCCCATTAGCCAAGAAGAGATAATAAAAAAAAAAACGAGGGGACGAGAGCAGGAGATGCCCACAAATAACGTTTTTTTTCCATGTTTGCTTTACAAGCCCCTTGAAAGGCCAGTATTTTTATGAGGTCATAACATGTTCATTACCTGTGACCTACTTTGTATTACATGAAATGGGGGATTTCAAGAGAGTTGAAAAGTCAACGTACAAAACACAAAAGATTATAAATATGAGAAAAACAAAAAAAAAACTTGTTGTAAATGAGCATGCATAAGCATGTGTTTATAATGTTTGTGAAAACACCAATGTGGAAATATGTATTTATACCGTATGTGAAAATGGCAATATGGAAATATTATTGTAACACAATTTGTTAAAGCTTTGACCTCTTTTTACATTTTCAATTGACTATAATCAACAGTTATACCTATACTTACCTATACTGTATATACTAAAGGAATAGATATGTAGATTCAATCACAACCTCCTTATTCATGTTTTAACAGTTGGCTTCATGCATGTCTATTTATACCGGAAACTTCATTTACCACACTGCAAGTTTTAACACTTCACTTTGAGCCGAAGAGAAATATATAGCACGAATACGGGTGGAAAATGCGATCAAGTGGAGATGCATAACATATATTAGATATAGAAAATATTATGCAACAAACAACCCGTCATGTGTCATGTATAAAAATGCCCTCGATTTCGGATCCAGGTAGCAAGAGGAAATGATCTAAAGGATATTTAAATCCCTTATATTGTTCCCCTTTGAATTTTTACAATATGTATGTGTTTTTAAATTATGAAAATCAATAAGACTTTGTTCCTAAGTGAATATTTGTGATCAATAATGATGAAAAAAAAAATAGCTTGATACACAAACACTTACTAAACAGCTCTTATTATCTTGAAAATGCATTTAAGTGATTTATAAAAGATAGAGTGAAGCAATAAAACAGGGATTATGGATGTGTGTGTGTTTCAGTGATGGAGAATACGTTAGGGTCAAACTACTGTAAAAACTGACAGATTATTAAAAAAAAGGTGTGAGGTAAAATTAAGCTTTATTTACACTGAGGGACACCTGCACAGTGTCTCTGCGTGTGTGTGTGTGTGTGTGTGTGTGTGTGTGTGTGTGTGTGTGTGTGTGTGTGTGTGTGTGTGTGTGTGTGTGTGTGTGAGAGAGCCAAGAGACATAGCAGAGATAAAGCGTAAGGCAGCAGTATAACTCCACAAAAAAAAAATACACTCCTCACGGCATCTGTGATGGACACATATTGTTCCTGTTTTGCAAAATTACATTAAAATTACTATAATAACAGCATCCCTTTGTCAAAACTGTCCAGATACTGGGATTTTTACAGGTATGTATATAACCAGAAACAAAAACACTGACAGAAAACTGAAAATGCCGTCATTTTAACACACACAATACACTCGAAAGCACAATGTGTGTGCGTGTGTTTGTATATGTCTAAAAAAAAACGAAGATCACTGAGATTGTGAACACCCTCCAGCACCCCTATTGGATACAACAACCTGTCGTAAATCTGTACTGCCCTTTATCACCTTTACTGACAGCTGTGAACAGTGTGAACACACAAACCCGAGCATGTTGCGAAGACTATTCAAAGTCCTCTGCATTACTGTAGTTAGAACACATTAGTATAGGACATCACCTGACTCCCCTGTACTACCAAATCTAAATCAGCAGGCTGCACACAGGGGATATTTTAGAATATTTTATTAAATGCTAATGTGTTTCGCTATGTGTGTTATTTTGAAAACTATGTTTGACCTCACATGTTGACCTCTAATGTTTTCAGTTCACTTCACAATAGTCTCATGAAAACCAAAAACAACAGCTGGGTATGTGCACCCAGTGTCATTACATCATTCCAGGCAGTTTCATTTGTGCAGACAGTTAAAAGAAAATATGTGTTTTATACTTGTCATGTGTACAGTGAAATTTCTCTTTGCATTATCCATGTAGCACAGAAGATTAGGGGCCTTGCTCAAGGGCTCCTAAGTGTTCAGTAACCCAGAACCTTAACCCCTGAGCTACCACCAAAATAGAGGACCCTATGAAGACCCATGGACTGGTGATATGAGGTGGGGATACTAATTGCTGTGCCACATGGTATCTTAGTTTGTTCTGCCATTTTGGAAGTGTGAACATGACCACAAGTCACACGTCAGCGTTTTCTGAAAGATGTTCCCAAACAGAGCTGGTTGTGGTGATCATTTAAAACAGACGTGCTACTCTTGGTGAGGTCATGTAAGCCAAAGGACATGGAAGCACCACTGTGGTGTATATGAGTCTGTTAGATTTTGACTTAAGAAGTTTCAACCAAAATTTTTGTTTTTTAATCAAGTGACTATATGAGATCAAGACAAGACGTGACATGTATATCAAAGGGATAACATAAATGATCTTACATATGTGCTGTGGCCTACTGGTTCCCCTTTGTACCAGAGGCTAGACATGTGCATGTGACATGTGCTTAATCCCAGAGTTTTTTTCCTGGTTCTTGCTGTGCTGCACATATTTCCCATATCCTCTTACCTTCTGAAGTCCGCACTTCACATACCACCATTTCCTCACTGTTTACATCACTGCCTTTTAAAAATAAGAGATAAGAAGGAAAGCAGATGCCCTCTAACACCCCAACTGTCCTGTTGAACAGTTCACACTAAGCAAAAAAGTCTAGTATTATCATGAATTGATTGTTTCCCACAAAACGTTTAAATGTGGCACTGAAAAGAAGAACCAGGATTAGCAGCAGTAATAACAGGAGTATGTTATTTAGTCACTGTCTGCTTGCGCTACTGGGGTCAAAAGTCATGTCGCATCGCACCACATTTCCACTCCTGTGAAATTCAATGGCAGATATCTACCAGGAAATGCCAGTCAGACATCCTCATTTCCTGTCCACTTCAGAAACCAGACACCAATCAGAATGGATCTGACTTCAACAAGAGGCTGTTAAGGAAATCACAAGCTGAAATCTAATCTATAGAACATATGTGGGCTATGCATGGAGCCTGTAGAAGGACCTACATTTATTGCAATATTCCAGACAAACTGGCTTTCTGTATCATTCACACAGCTTCCTGCTGGTGTAACTAAACTGAAATACTTAATGTAAATGGTAATGGAAGTTGTAAGAATGCAGTAGTACAGGAAACATCCACCGAACAGCTGTTTAACAGTTTTCTGATGTCCAAAATGTGGTGTCTGAAAAATTCACTGGATTTTATTTTACAACCTGTAATCATTCATTTTTATATACGCATCAAGTATATAAAATACTTGGATCTTTGTAAGGTTGCAGCCAGCCTTGAAGTGTCAATGATTTGTAAAAATACATTTAAATGCATGTATCAACAACAAAAAAAAGTCCTCACAATGCTTGAACCAAGAGTGTATTCAAAATGGCGAAGATGCAGATCAGTTCAACCGAACCGTCTGTAAGATGATATGATAAAGGAGGCACCGCAGTGAAAGAAAAGATCTATTTAATCGAGATGAACAGCACACAGCCAGACCTAGATAAACAGAAATCAGGGCATAACAAGCCCAATAAACTAATACAAAGTGCTCTAAAGGAAAGAACAAATGTATACATGCATATCACAGAACATTCCACTAGACATACACACTCCAAAACATGGCTTGATTATTTTTGCTATAAAAAGTTAAAAATTATT
Organism: Silurus aristotelis; assembly: GCF_946808225.1. Classification (NCBI taxonomy): domain Eukaryota; kingdom Metazoa; phylum Chordata; class Actinopteri; order Siluriformes; family Siluridae; genus Silurus; species Silurus aristotelis. The sequence continues at coordinate 6,081,741 of NC_139590.1, forward strand.
TCAATATCATAAGGAGGATTTCGGATGCAAGTGCACATTACAAATAAACACAATTAAAAAATAAATAATGAGACAAAGGAACATGGAATATAACCTGAACTGGGAGACATGAAGCATGGACGACTAGGAAAGACATACAAGAGACAGTGATTGCAGTGCAAACTAGGGCTTGAATTCTAGTGCTAATTATCTGGCAGCATGACACCAGGTGCAAAACTGAAGCTTCAGGGAGGTGTAGTAACTGATGAGTCCTGAGAATTGTATTCATTTCCAACAATAGGGACATTTTCCCTCTTACACTAATTGTCACTGAGTCATTTTGCAGCTTGAAGGTAAGCACCAGGGAAGCTGCAGGTTTAAATCACACACTTGAGTAAATCAGTGTCAGTGTGTTTAGTAGCACAGATCATCACAAAACCAGACAACAAGCTAATCACAGTGGAAGCAGCTACATTGAATTACTTTGCCATTACAAGGTATTTAGAAGAGGGTGGTTCTCCTTTTGACCTTGCTTCTTCTCAAGGTTTCTTCCTCATATTGTCTTAGGAGCTGCTTCCCTCTTGTTCCTGCTTTGTGACAACATCTTTTTTTAACAAACTTTTAAAGAAACCAAACTTTTAAAAATAATACAAATGGTATGACTGAGTACAATGCCATTTTAATCATGTGTGGTTTTGCCAAGGCAGTTTTCAAGCTGCTAATCTTGATTCTTCCCATTATATTTAGCAGCATTAAACTCATAGCTCCAGGGCAAATCTAAAAAAGCAAACTAAACCATGTCTTGGCTGATTGACTTTGTTTGAAATAAAATTAGCGAGAAAAGGATATGAGTTTCGATTTAACTGTTGCTTTGAATAATAATGATAGTTATCTCGATATATCTTAAATTTGCATGCAAAAGGCTAAAAAACGAATGAAAAATCCGTTGCGCTACGGCAGTCAGGAATCAGTATTGCAATTTGCATGTTTCCTCTCCGTGGACATTATCTAAGCAGGAGCACTCAGTTGATAAAACTGACATCTGAATGCTTTACTGTTAACTATTTCTTTAGTATAAAATCTGATTCTAGTCTTCAGCACTTTCTGAGAGTGTGCTGCGGCAGGCAGAAATTTCGCCGTCACTCTGAGTAAAGCAGGACTGCATCAGCTACTATTACAGTTCTGATCAATGAGATGACCTTCGCATGCACATTTATTTATACGCACACTGTATGCACAGACACTACACATACACACATGCAAGGTTTCAACAGTAAGTGCACCAAGAATGCATCAAGTATCATATTCATGCTTTTTTTTTTTAATATATAAAAGCCCCTTTACAGGCACAGGATTAGACAAGTAGAGTCTTGCTGTACCTTTGTACAGCATTTTATTATAAGTGGTACAGGATATTATTCACTGCTCATATTGAATACAAATCTGATTGAATGCTAGAATTTTACTATTATTTGTGTTTACCGTACATGTCCATTTGCAAATTGTATCACTTCATGCTACCACATCACCCCTATGCTCTGTGTTTTTCTACCAGGTAGTGTGGCATGGCACCGTATCCTGATGTACCTTAAGTTTAAGCAGTCATACTGAATATAGTTATAGAAATTTACACACTTTAGAAACAAATAAAGGTATATGTTATCGTACACTTGCTAGAGTGGTATATAAGCCAGGGCTGGACATTTATGTGGAGATACCGTTTTTTTTTTTAGTACACCTGTATATGTTTAGCTTGTTTGCTAATATTCATGAAAGTTTTTTTTTTTTTTATCTCTTTCTATTCTTACTCAATAAGAGTGTAAGTGAACAGGAAAGACCATCACTAGTCTGCACCCTTCTATCATTAGCATTAGGTGATATGAAACAGACACAGCCAATCATACAGGCTACGGTTAGTTCTAATCATGCCATGCTGTACCAATGGAAAAGCACTATATGATATTTTTATGGATTTGATCATTATAATTGTTAAAGCGTTTGACCCTTAATCAACACGAGTGATCACTTAAAAAGTGTGTGTGGTTGTAAGTGAATAATTTTGAATGGTTTGCTATGCTATTGTTTTTGTTTCCATGTGCTATAAGTTCTGTTAAAGTAATAACATACTGTAAACAATGCAAATGTTTTGAAGTCTGTCAGGCAGCACCCCCTTGAACTTTTAACTCTTCACCTTTGGCTTTTTGAAGCAACTGGCAAACAGCAACAGAGACACTATTGTGTGTGTGTGTGTGTGTGTGTGTGTGTGGGTGTGTGGGTGTGTGTGTGTGTGTGTGTGTGTGTGTGTGTGTGTGTGTGTGTGTGTGTGTGTGTGTGTCATTTTTTCAATGAGTATTGACTTACTGTCAGTCTGATATTTGCCAATAGGTAGAATTTTGTCCATAGACATTCACACACACACACACACACACACACACACACACACACACACACACACACACACACCAGGAGGAAAATGTCTCTGTCCTTCTTTAGTAGCCTGGCCAATATCCATACATACTACTGCTTTATATAACTATAATTTTGACTCATCCCATGGAGACACTTCTCATTTATTACAAAATGTGTGTGTGTGCACACGCACATACATTTTTGTGTCTATGTGCAATGTCATGGCTTTGAACACCTGCAGCTGTCTGTATAACTTTCCTGCACTCCTGGATGCCAAACACAACAATTGCTTTAAAAGAAGAGATTCAGCATTACATGTGCTTCTACAGGAAACCTGGAAAGAGTCCATGCATTGAAAGACATATATTCATGATACATAGGTTTGGTTTCCAAACTGGGTACACTGGTGATTTTTTCTTTTTTTTTGCCTTTGTGTGTTTATTTACTGTACAAAGTTTTATATGTAGAGCTATTGGACTTTCAAAGCATCGATAAGATTCAGACTTGGAATCTCTTGATAAAAGAAATCTTTGAGATCTGTACCATTCAGATGGGGTACTTTAAACATGCTCTTTTTTTACCCAGTTATGGATAACTAATGTTATTGGTTTGTTTGAATTGTGCATTAAGCAGGCTGTATATTGGGTACGTAAGAAATATCTATCTGAATACAATACATATTTATGTTTTGCACATTCCTTAATTCATCTAATATGCTAATGAAAAAAAAGGGATTAGTCAATAATAATAATAAAAAAAATTCAAAAATTATGTACTGTAATAGTTAATAATAATTATACCAATGAATTATGTAATTTGTGAGAATGTGATTGACTTCAATGCCTTTTTTCGTTATTTTAAACCACACGATATACAATATTTTATCCAGATATTATATTTTATCCAGATATTATTATATTTATATATTCAGCCTAGCTGTCTGTATCCACAGCCACACACTCACATGATCGCTCCAAACGCCCTACATTTTGTAATGCTCATGTCATAAGTCACAAGAAGAGAACTCCAAACCCAGGTTTCTCACACACTCCTAGACACAAAAAATCCCCATAAAAACAATGACATCAGTGTTATTCCTCTGCGCTAATGTCACCCTAACGGACCTACCGTGGATGTGACACTCCCCTGTGAAGGATTCCATGAATAATTTATAATCAGGGGAATACAGCAGGAGAAAAAAAACATCAGCATGTGATGCGCTATAAGGCAGAAAAGAGGGAACGGAGCACAGAGAGGGCATAATGATAATAAAATACAGAATGGTAATGTGACAGATGGAGAGATGCAGAAGAAAAATTAGAGGAGAACTAATAATGTGCACAGGCAATGCATGGACATGGTCTAAGCAGCACACAGACATTAGGACATATCTTTATGCACTTGGACAGGCAGCAACATGATCTTCAGGGCAGCTTTGTTATTATGACTGGGTATTCATTCTTAATTGAATTAAGAAAGGAGAAAGAAAAATTCTTTTCCAGCTCAGGCTTGCTCCTAGTTATTCTGCCAACCCACTTCACATGCAACTTTCTGAGCCCTGAGATTGTTCCTACTCTGTTAAAGTCTATTTTTTTAACCAAGCATTTACATGAACCTACAGTGTCAAAACACTATATTGCCATTGGCCAATTGCCATGCAAATATATATCAATATTACATTGCCTGGCCATGGTATGTTTCTATAGTCTGGTACATGCTTGGACTTCCTTTTGTACCCTCAACTCTCAATCTACAAATTAATACTATTCACTGGTTTAAAATTATCGGCTTGATTTCCATCTTGATCTTGATCTTTACTTCGGACTTTACAGATTGGTATCCATGGCTGAAAATCAGAATAGGGACTCAGGACTCAACACAGACTCTTGGCTTGGAACTCTGGACTTTACTTATTTTCTACAGCCTAGTATCCTTGATTCAGATTTTATTGGTTGGTCCCCTTGTCTTCTTGTTAATTTTATGAACAGTAGCTACGCTAATTCCTCTCGCTGCTTCTCTCTCTATACCCATCCCGAGGCATCCTGAGGTTACGCCAGCTCTAGTCACATCACACCTCATGAAGATTACGGACCTTTAAAGAAGTAGATGCCGACCTTGCAAACATCCCGAACCATCTAGAGACGTACCAGCGCCATTTGGACAAGTAGAGTTTGGACATTGGACCTCTTTAAGGCCCAATGTGTTTAAAGGCTCTGGCATGAAGAAGCTGGTGTTGTATCTATGATGATCTCAAATGTTGAGCTATTTTATGAGTTCCTCAGTAGCTCCTGGTTCCATAGCCTCAAATAACTGTATAAGACTGTAGAAAAGACAATACTCATTATCTTAAATTCAGGTGCTCATGTTAGTTCTCACTCTCCAGTGTTCTGTATTTATTTTTAAGATTCATAATCACACTCTTGATATCACCCAATTGAAGATGGGTTCCCCTTTTGAGTCTGGTTCCTCTCAAGGTTTCTTCCTCATAACATCTAAGGGAGTTTTTCCTTGCCACAGTTGCCATGGCTGCTCATCAGGGGTAAACACACATTGCTCACTTAAACTGTTAAATTCTGTAAAGCTGCTTTGAGGCAATGTCTGTTGTAAAAAGCGCTTTAGAAATAAACTTGATTTGACTTGACTCAGGCAATAAAGCTTGGTACCGTCAAGTTCGAATCTATTCTTAACTCAGAGTGAAGTTTCAGTTTCTGAACTTTACTCATTGGTACCCTCAACCTGGACTTCTGGCACTTGTTGCAAAGCTTGACACCCCTGGCTTGGACCCAAGTGTCTCAGAGGTCAGCCAAATGAGCAAAAGTAAAGTAGACAAGGATAAAATAAAATGTCTCACATCCAACATTTGTCGCAAATAACCAATTATGTTACTAATTAGAATGGCTAACGATGTGTCCTTACAAAGTGTGTGTTGTTACTTTTCTGCTGTTACTTTTTCAACATATTTGTATTTTCATCTACATTTTATTTTTCCTTACAATTGTTGAAGGATGCTGCCTAGAGTCCACCATGCACCTGTCTGCCTATTTGTTGTAGCGACAAACTAAAAAGGCTGATTCGAAATATGTGAGCTACGAAATAAGAGCAAATATCTATCTGTGTCTCTTGCCATCTTACTAGTGTCTGCCTTTTCCAATTTATTATTTCATCATCAACAATTCACACTATTATACATCACCAAGAGGAGCATGCAGCATGATGTAACACACACAGTGAGAAATGTTAGCCAGACCAAGCAAGTATGAGAAAAGACAGAATCCTGCTGCGCTGTTTGCGTTTCCACGAATGTGTGAAATGATTGACTGTGTGCATCCAAGTGTCTCACTCTGCATCGTAGTGGCATGTTTTTTCTTTCTCTGGAAATGAAAGTCTATACACTGTAATTCTCTGTGTGGGTATATTGGTGTTTGTTTTTTCTTCTGCCTCACCTGCTCCATGCTTCAGCAGTCCTCCTGTCTCCTGATCCTGTTCATCATCACCTTACAGCTCCTGTATTCCCACAGCTGTGTTCCTAATTCCAAAATGCTCGAGTACATCCACAGATCTCCATGAACCTATGAGGTTTTGAGCAAGCATCAAGATGTGAAGACACAGTGTGACCTATACCCCACTCATTCACACACTTCATCCTCCATCATCTTCATGCCTTAATCCGCCTCCTGTTTATTCCTGTTCAGAGCAGAAACAATAGGGATATGCAATTGTGTTTATGATATATTCCTCTTCAGCACTGATAGAGGACTCCCTCTCTTACACACACACACACACACTAAATACAACTCCTACTTTCTGTTTCTGCTCTGTTCTGTCTCACACTAGCTCTTTGCCTGTTCTCCTCCCTGATTTACCCCTCCCTGTTTTCTCCCCTACTCCTCCTCCTCCTCCTCGTCTCTCCCCTCCCCCTTTATGTGTATACATTGTGAGGAGGACAGGAGAGGACAGGAAGAAGGGGGTTGGGCAGAGGGATGCCATGAGACAGCTGCTTGGCTCCATGCTTCAGCTTGAACCTCCGTTGTTACTGACAACCGCTGCCATGGCGCACAGGATTTAGGATGAAATGGGGCAAAGACATTGGTTGGCTGACTCTCCATGGTGCATGCAGGGACCTGTAGTTTAAAGGGTATGATGAGAAGAAAAGATCACAGAGTGTTTGCATGTGCATGATTCAGGGCTTCCTGGGCCTCAGAGAGGAATGTGAAAATTCCATAGTTCGCCACAGATGAGATAAAGGCCTCAAGCATCCAGATGCAAGCTTATTCGTATTGTTTATTTTTAAACATAGACTCCTGGGCAAAAAATATTAAACTTTTAACAACAATCTTATCTGCTTTACAAATGCAGTATCCACTGTTTACAGCCATACACACTGCCATGTCGATGCCATTAAATCCTCTGCTGTTACACTGCTTACAATGCTAACAAAGTTGTATCGCTTACCCTGTTTTATGAGCACAGAAGAAAGTTTTCATGCAAAAAAAACCCCAGCTTTGACAAAGAGTTAGAACACGGTCCATGTGGTGAAGAGCCTGTCCATCTCCAAGGACTTGGAAGATGACATTCTGTTGTGTAAATGCTTTCATTTATTAGTGTATAAACTATAGAACAATTCTATGTAAATTAGTTGTTGATGTAACTTGTTATAATTTATGTTTAAATATAGCCTTCTCCCTTTAAATACTTTGAGTATTCTCAGTCCAAGAATAGGTTATGCACTTGGGTTGTATCAAGTCAAGTCAAGAGGCTTTTATTGTCATTTCTACTATACACAGTGGTACACAGTACACAGTAAAGACGAGACAACGTTCCTCCGGAACCCTGGTGCTACACTAGACAACATAAAGCTACAACACAACACAAGCTACATAAAGTGCAACGAGTGCAACCTAGGCAAACAGTGCAGACAAAAAAAACACTACAGACAGACAACACAAGACAAGACAAAAAAAAACAGTATAGTGCCGACTAGTAAACCTACTGTAAACTCAAGTTATACAGTACTGTGCGAGGTGAAATGTAAAATGTAGAAACTATAACTGGGATTAAATATAAACAGAACAAACAGAACAATGTATGCCTAATAATGTAATTACAATATAATTAGTAATAAGGTCATGCTTTTTTAGACAGGGTAATAAGTAATTACTATTTTAAGGTAACTTTTCCTAAACCGACTGTTTCTGAATAGCTTTATGAGCATTTTGGTCAAAGCTTTTCTGGTCTTTGTTTGCTAAATTCATGAATACCAAACAAAAGTTGAGCCCTTAAAATAGCTGTTCAACATTTCAATTATTGTCATGGATGGCCCATCAGTACATGCATACCTTTTTACTTATTGTTGTGAATGGCCCATCGGTACATGCCTATACAGCACAGCATGCTGAAGTGCAGGGATTTTAACAGGTTTTCTCAGTAAATATTCAAGCAATCACTCACTCCCTGTTTAAGTTAAGCCAAGTATTCACACAGGACTGCTAACAACTGATGTTATCTTTTGTCACAGTTAAATAATCACTTATTCAACTGATTTAAAATTATAGGAAACTATGTCAGTCCACGTAAGGGGAATATGTGCATTCCTAATGAAGATATGGAGGCGATTGAAGATTCGGATCCACAATAAGGCATGCTAAATATGTCAAACACTGAATGTGTGCGGAGATAATTGTATACATGTATAATATTTTTGTGCAAAAAGTAATACAATCAATTTTTTATGTTGTTTCTATTTTTTTCTTTTGTACTTGCTGACACAGTTCTTTGTGTTTTGAAGATGATGAGCTTAAACTCTTCCTGGGGGCAAGTGAAAGTCTTCAGAGGAGGACAGTGATAATGACCATGAGCCAGACTTAATAGAGGAGCAACAAATTGAACATCTGGGTTTAACAACAGATAAAAGGGATGAAAAAAAGACACCTGGAAATAGCTCCAGGCATGATGCTTTTGAACTGGCAAGCTGTATTTGATATACAGTGAGGAAAATAAGTATTTGAACACCCTGCTATTTTGCAAGTTCTCCCACTTAGAAATCATGGAGGGGTCTGAAATTGTCATCGTAGGTGCATGTCCACTGTAAGAGACATAATCTAAAAAAAAAATCCAGAAATCACAATATATGATTTTTAAACTATTTATTTGTATGATACAGCTGCAAATAAGTATATGAACACCTGTCTTTCAGCTAGAATTCTGACCCTCAAAGACCTGTTAGTCTGCCTTTAAAATGTCCACCTCCACTACATTTATTATCCTAAATTAGATGCATTTAGGATTTAGGACTGTTTGAGGTCGTTAGCTGCATAAAGACACCTGTCCACCCCATACAATCAGTAAGACTCCAACTACTTACATGGCCAAGACCAAAGAGCTGTCCAAAGACACTAGAGACAAAATTGTACACCTCCACAAGGCTGGAAAGAGCTACGGGGAAATTGCCAAGCAGCTTGGTGAAAAAAGGTCCACTGTTGGAGCAATCATTAGAAAATGGAAGAAGCTAAACATGACTGTCAATCTCCCTCGGACTGGGGCTCCATGCAAGATCTCACCTCGTGGGGTCTCAATGATCCTAAGGAAGGTGAGAAATCAGCCCAGAACTACACGGGAGGAGCTGATCAATGACCTGAAAAGAGCTGGGACCACCGTTTCCAAGGTTACTGTTGGTAATACACTAAGACGTCATGGTTTGAAATCATGCATGGCACGGAAGGTTCCCCTGCTTAAACCAGCACATGTCCAGGCACGTCTTAAGTTTGCCAATGACCATTTGGATGATCCAGAGGAGTCATGGGAGAAAGTCATGTGGTCAGATGAGACCAAAATAGAACTTTTGGGTCATAATTCCACTAAACATGTTTGGAGGAAGAAGATTGATGAGTACCATCCCAAGAACACCATCCCTACTGTGAAGCATGGGGGTGGTAGCATCATGCTTTGGGGGTGTTTTTCTGCACATGGGACAGGGCGACTGCACTGTATTAAGGAGAGGATGACCGGGGCCATGTATTGCGAGATTTTGGGAAACAATCTCCTTCCCTCAGTTAAAGCATTAAAGATGGGTCGAGGCTGGGTCTTCCAACATGACAATGACCCGAAGCACACAGCCAGGATAACCAAGGAGTGGCTCTGTGAGAAGCATATCAAGGTTCTGGCATGGCCTAGCCAGTCTCCAGACCTAAACCCAATAGAGAATCTTTGGAGGGAGCTCAAACTCCGTGTTTCTCAGCGACAGGCCAGAAACCTGACTGATCTAGAGAAGATCTGTATGGGGAGTGGGCCAAAATCCCTCCTGCAGTGTGTGCAAACCTGGTTTGACCTCTGTAATTGCAAACAAAGGCTACTGTACCAAATATTAACATTGACTTTCTCAGGTGTTTAAATACTTATTTGCAGCTGTCTCATACAAATAAATTGTAAAAAAAATCATACATTGTGATTTCTGGATTTTTTTTTAGATTATGTCTCTCACAGTGGACATGCACCTACGATGACAATTTCAGACCCCTCCATGATTTCTAAGTGGGAGAACTTGCAAAATAGCAGGGTGTTCAAATACTTATTTTCCTCACTGTATCTGACAATGCCATCACAGCAAAGCACTGCTGCTATGCCTAAGACAGTTTATGAATCTCATGAGAAATATTATTTGCATTATTTGTATTAGCAGTTTTGTCAGCATAATTCCTAAGACCTTAGATTTACTAAGAATAATAACCAGCGTAAACAGAAACAACTTTGGTCAATATGTTGTATGTCCCAAGAGTATGGTAAGACATACACTTGTTGAGTGTTACCACACTACCAGGGATGGATCAGCAACCAGTAACACATGTGGATATGTTCCATTTCACAAACATCCACACAAGACATCTGCACTGAGAAAGAAATGTGGCTCTCCCTTAATGACTAAGATGATAAGTTTATATAAAGAATATATCTACCCAATATGAATCTATTGCTATAAGAATGTAGTCTCTGGAGACATTGATTAAAAGACCTGGAAAAGTTTAAAGACAAAATAATGGTGTTATGGCAGATGTATATGATGGAAGACTTTGGGCTGATTTTCAGTATGTAAATGTGCAGCCATTTTTAGCAGAACCAAACAATTTTGTCCTCATGATGAATGTTGACTGGTATCAGCCTTTTAAACATTTCTCATATTCAATAAGGGTGAATAATCTGGTGGTTTTATATCTACCACAAGAAGGACCTACAGAGTTGAAGATTAACATTAATCCATATCTTAAACATTTAGTTGATGAGCTTTGTGAGCTATGGGAAGGAGTTGTCATTAAGGACTCCTCACTTTTGGGGTGTCAAGTGTACAGAGCTGCTCTTCTCTGCATCTCATCCTGCATTCCAACTTCTCGAAAATGTGGTGTTTTTGTGGTCCATGGAGCTTTAAGTTCTGTTTGAAATAATTTAGTTATGGAGTATAGGAGAATTTTACAAAATGATGAATATAAGATTCATTAATTGTTTTTGTTGGATGTAACAAATGTCTCAAAACATTCAAGAAGACAACTTTTGGAGGGAAAACAGATTTATCTGGGTGTGAATGTTTATCTTGGTTACCACACACCTCCGAGAAACACAAGCTAAAATGACAGAGAGAGCGACATCAAAAGCAGTCCTGAAAAGATGGTCTGACCTTTTCCACCTGCATTACTATGAAGCTTTAAAGTTTGTTGTCATTGATCCAATACAATTGATCCTTCTACTTGGGGCAACTAGGCAAATTTTTTAGATTATGGATTGAGCTTAGTCATTTAACAACACCAAAACATAATGAAATACAAAGAACACTAGACTCTGTTAAGGTGCCTCAGGATGTGGGAAGGATTCCCCTGTAAAATTGCCTCTGTATTCAGTGGATTTACTGCTAACCAATGGAAAAATTGAACAACCATATATTCTCTATTTTGTTTAAAAAGGACAGATTGATAAGAAACACTATGATGTATGGTTTAATTTTGTACAAGCATCCATTATCATGTGCTCAAGGGTTCTCTCCACAGACAGACAAGAAACAGCTGACTGGTATCTGAAAACATTTCTGACAAAGTTTTTATTTAGTCTCTATGGGCCACTGAACTGCACACCCAACATGCATTTGCATTTTTACTTTTAAATGACTGTGTTTTAGATTATGGACCTGTCCAATTTTGGTGAATTTCTTTTACAGTTTTTCTCCGTTGCTTTGGAGCGTTTCTCAGATCAGAAATTTACGACCATTCGACTTTATGACCACAATTGCTAGCCGAGGCGTACGACAGTGCGTACCATCTTCCGGAATAATTTCACATGACTGTACATATAGCCTACTCTATTGGTCAAATCGTGTTATGACCGGTCTGTCGGTCCCACTCGTGGTCGTAAGTCGACGATTACCTGTACTGGTTCCACCTGAATAGTTTTAACCCCCAAAACATCTCAGCATCAGTTCATTGCACAAGCCATTGAATGCAAAATGGTTAAACCAGTTGTCAGAATCTGTCATCTAAAATTTCTATACAAAATGTTTTTGGTTAATTTGACTTAAAATGATGAATTGTGCAGATGAATCTTGAATGTCACTAATGAAGGAGAGTGTACAGCATCAGATCAACCAATAATCAATTAGTTCTCTAAAACAGATCAAAGGTGAATCTTGTGAAACTTCAAATGATGAGTGTATACAGACAGAGCAAAACAAAGAATTATACATTCTGAAAATGGATGAACAACTAAGAAACAAACAAACACTTGAATAGTACAGTAAAAGTGTGAATCCTGTCTGGTCTCTTGCAAGCAATATAAATCAAATATGCAATCAAATAAATAAATTTGTGCTGGTGAAATGCATAGATGCAATGCACAGAAGGAAGTCTATGGTTTGCATTTTCCAAACCATAGTTTAGCAATCCAAATAGCAAATCCATAGCAAACCAAACCATAGTTTATATCAAGAAATCCTGAAACTGTGCAGCGTCATTCTGACAACTCGACTAAACATTTTGATGATTTTGTTTGTAAACAATGACAAAAAGACTTTTCATTCTAATGGAAATGAAATGTTCATTGACACAAATACTTACTTTTAAGAGATGAACTGAGGATTTTGAGAAAAGTACAGGCTTTTGCAAGAAAGAAAATATTTTGTGCTGTTTGTACAAACTGTTTTGAGAAATGCACTTACTGGTTTGCAAATATTCAGGATGATTTGAGAAATGCTCCAAAGCAACTGAGAAAAACTGTAAGAGGTTCAATGAAATGTTAGGGCAATATCCTAATAACAACAGAAACATTGACATTCAAGTCATGAGGCATTTTCAACAAAAACCAGCTGCATTATATGTCACTGTCTTGTGATTATAGTGCTAAATTTGTCAACATCTTGACAAGCAAACATGCAGGCTCTTTCTCACTTAACGGTACTACTGGCATGATGCGTATAAGAGATTGTACGTTGTTGCAAAGGGAACATGGTTGCACCCTCATCCAGACATATTTTTCCAGGCCTGTGGAGGTATGGAGTTTACAGGGCACACGCTCTGACTCTGCAGCAGATGTGTACTTAGTACCTCTGCTGTGCAATTAAGTCAGGAAAAAAAGAAGGTATTAGTAGTGATACCACTTTGCACAATGGTTGAGATTTAGAACTATTTTCCTACTGACTAAAGTCAGTAAGAAACCTTTTATATTTCTTTCTATTTCTTTTTATTTATATTAAATTTTATTATTCTATTTTAATTGGATACTTGTTTTGAGAATGTGTACTACCAGTACTGTAAATGTACACTTAAATAAATATATTCATTAATGCTGTTTGCTTGATATTTTTATTAGCTAGATAGGTATTAGGTATTATATCAAAATATGATAAAAAAAATTATTGTTTTATGAAAAACAGATATTTTGTGCAGTTTCAAAAATAGCTATTTACCTATGCAGTTATTATTAAATTACCACTGATTTTAACATTATGATTAAATTACTTTGTATGAAATTATTTCTGTAATACTGTAGTTTGTTTAATCTACAATACAGGCTGCTTTTTCCCTCCCGTTAAGATCACAGCAGACATCTAACAACCTTCACTTACATCAGTAAACACATTACCATATGAAAGGCAGCCAGCAACCAGCAGTCCTCACAACTGGCTGTATTTTATCCGTTATTTTCCGTCAAGTAATTACCAAGAATAAACTTTCTTTCGGCTTCTCCCATTAGGGATCGCCACAGTGGATCCTCCGCATGTTTGATTTGGCACATGTTTTTACGCTGGATGCCCTTCCTAACGCAACCCTCCTCAATTTATCCGGGCTTGGGACCGGCACTGAAAGTGGCTGGGGTTGGTTCCCTGACCGGGGATCGAACCCGGGCTAAAGCAGTGAGACGCCGCATCCTAACCATTAGACCACCAGGGAACCCAAGTATGTCGCGGGAAAAAAAAAAAAAATCTAAAATAAATAAATAAAAACAAACAAACAAACAAACAAAAAAAAACCAAGTTGTCAACATTAAATTTCTATTAAACTGTTTTTTTTTTTTGTAAATGTTTTTTGAATTGATGAATTTTGTTGATGAATCTTGAATGTCACCAATGAAGGCGATTGTACGGCATCAGATCAACCAATAATCAACTAGCTCTCTAAACTAGGTGAATCTTGTGCTTCTTTAATTGGTGAGCGTATACAGACAGAGCAAAACACAGAATAGCAATTTCTGAAAATGAATAAACAACCAAGAAATAAACGAACACTAGTGTAGTACAGTAAAATTGTCAATCATGCAGTCTTTTGCAATCAGTATAAATCAAATATGCAATCAAATAAATAGTAAATTACAATTATTGAAAATGGCATTTATAAATTTCAACAGCACACATTTGTTTATTTATTCTCGGGAAGTATTTTTTTCACTAATCATTCTTAATATTTGCAAGCCAGTGTGTGCATTTCTCAAAACAATTTGTACAAACAGCACAACACATTGGATTTCTTGCAAAATCCTTAGTTCATCTCTCAAAAGTAAGTATTTGTACAATTCATCAATTCAAGTCACATTTACAAAAAAAAAAATAATAATTAGAGGCCGACAATGACAAGTGATTTAACCGTTTTGCATCCAATGACGTATGCAATGAACTGATGCCGAGATATTTGGGGTTAAAACTATTCAGGTGAAACCAGTATAATACATTTTGATCAACTTGACAAAGAACTGATAATGTAGGAAACAGCAGACAATTGTACATAATCAATTAAATGAATGTCCCAAAGCATTCGCAATTCGATCAAAGCGACGAGAAATGTTTTATGATGTGCACAAGTGACTCAATGATGTGGAGGTTAAACAAGTAGTTTTGGGAATTTCATTTCTAATTAAAAAATATGCCCAAAGCAACTGAGAAAAGCTGTAAAAATATTAATGTGCATTCCATGGTCCTGAGGAGAACTTTTGAGACTGTCCTGATGATGGCAGCAAAATTCAAATGTCCAACAATTTTTGCCTTTGCCTGTGTGTAAAAGACAAGAAAGTAAAGAAGTTGTTTTCAGCATAGATAAAATGCTACTTAAACGCAATGTCCTTATAATATGCTACTAATTATGTTAATTATGTTTAATTTGCATAACCCAGCCATTAGGGGGGCACAAGCCAGTGTACTCTTAGTGCCGGTCCCAAGCCCGGGTAAATGGGGAGGGTTGCGTTAGGAAGGGCATCCAGCGTAAAACATGTGCCAAATCAAATATGCGGATCACAAATGAGAATTTCATACCGGATCGGTCGAGGCCCGGGTTAACAACGACCGCCACAGGTATCGTTAGCCGACAGGGTACCGGTGGAAATTGGGCTACTGTTGGCCGAAGGAGGAGAAGGAGAGGAGGAAGGTGTCTACAGAGACGGCATGAAAAGGAGCAGTGTAGGAGAGTAGAGGTTCGGGCTGGTACTTTAAATGTTGGTACTATGACGGGTAAAGGGAGAGAGATAGCTGATATGAGGAGAAAAGTAGATGTGTTGTGTGTTCAGGAGACCAAGTGGAAAGGGAGTAAGGCCAGGAACATTGGAGGTGGGTTTAAACTGTTTTATCATGGTGTGGATGGGAAGAGAAATGGTGTAGGGGTGATTCTGAAGGAAGCGTACAGTAAGAGTGTAGTGGAGGTGAAGAGAGTTTCCGATAGGGTGATGATCGTGAAGGTGGAAGTTGAAGGGATGATGAAAAATGTCATCAGTGCCTATGCTCCACAAGTTGGCTGTGAGATGGAGGAGAAAGAAAGATTCTGGAGTGAATTAGATGAAGTGGTAGATGGTGTACCTAGGAAAGAACGATTGGTGATTGGGGCAGACTTTAATGGGCATGTAGGTGAAGGGAACAGAGGTGATGAGGAGGTGATGGGTAGGTATGGTTTTAAGGAGAGGAATGTGGAAGGGCAGATGGTGGTAGATTTTGCTAAAAGGATGGAAATGGCAGTGGTGAACACGAATTTTAAGAAGAAGGAGGATCATAGGGTGACGTATAAAAGTGGAGGAAGGTGCACACAGGTGGATTATCTTCTGTGTAGGAGATGCAACCTGAAGGAGATTGGAGACTGCATCAAGGATCGGCCCTGAGCCCTTTCCTGTTTGCAGTGGTGATGGACAGGTTGACGGACGAGGTCAGACAGGAGTCTCCCTGGACTATGATGTTTGCAGATGATATTGTGATTTGTGGTGAGAGTAGAGAGCAGGTTGAGAAGAGCCTGGAGAGGTGGAGATATGCGCTGGAGAGAAGGGGAATGAAAGTCAGTAGGAGTAAGACAGAGTACATGTGTGTGAATGAGAGGGAGGGCAGTGGAGTGATGCGGTTGCAGGGAGAAGAGGTGGAGAAGGTGGAGGAGTTCAGGTACCTGGGGTCAACAGTGCAAAGTAATGGAGAGTGTGTTAGGGAAGTAAAGAAAAGAGTGCAGGCAGGGTGGAGTGGGTGGAGAAGAGTGACAGGAGTGATTTGTGATAGAAGAGTATCTGCAAGAATGAAAGGGAAAGTTTATAGGACTGTGGTGAGACCTGCGATGTTGTATGGATTAGAGACAGTGGCATTGAGTAAAAGACAGGAGGTGGAGCTGGAGGTAGCAGAGCTGAAGATGTTGAGGTTTTCGTTGGGAGTGACGAGGATGGACAATATTAGAAATGAGTTTATTAGAGGGACAGCACATGTAGGATGTTTTGGTGACAAGGTGAGGGAGGCGAGATTGAGTTGGTTTGGACATGTGCAGAGAAGGGACATGAATTATATTGGTAGAAAAATGCTGAAGATGGAGCCACCAGGTAGGAGGAACAGAGGAAGGCCAAGGAGGAGGTTCATGGATGTGGTGAGGAAAGACATGCAGGTAGTTGGTGTGAAAGAGGCAGATATAGAGGACAGGGTGGTATGGAGACGGATGATCCGCTGTGGCGACCCCTAATGGGAGCAGCCGAAAGAAGAAGAAGAAGAAGATGTTTAATTTGCATATGAAGAAAACGTATTATTGGCTCAGGGTGCCAGTCATAATATTTCATATTTTAACTTTAAGCAATTGATACATTTTCATTATAAATAAATTTTATTTATAAACATTTCTACCTCTGAAACAAATCATCTGTTGATAAATCCAATATATTGGGAACATGAGAAGGAAATTTATTCTTATTTGGAAGAACTTTTTGCAATGTTGTTAGCAATGTTGTTAGCCCCAGCGATTAGCGAGGTTCAAGCAACTGATGTACTAAAGGTCATAAAGAAAAAGACATTAGTAACATGCCCACCAAGTTACGTTGTAAAACGCCTGGTAACGATGTCTAATTTAATTTGGACAGAGACACTGCCAGCCAAGTATGAAGTCGATCAAATAAACGGTTGCGTAGATATAGCAATTTTTTTTCTATGTTTAGCGCCACTAAGTGGCAAAGCTATGCATTTTTTTATTTGACCAGGGATTAAGCTCATAGACATGTCCACCAAGTTTGGTAATCATTCCGTTCATGAGTTATAGCTGGGTTTTTTTGTCAAAGTAGCCACGCCATTTTTTGATAATTATTGATAGACGCTGTCCAGCGAACATTTCTGCACTGGTTTGGTTCCGATCAGATGAAAAACCTAGACGTTTTTTGGTAGTTTGCCAAAGAAAATTTTAAACATAATTAAAATGAATGAATTAAGGATTTGATTGAGAGCAGTGGTCCTTTAGGCAAAGATGGAGATCTATCAAATCATATGAAAATGTAGTGTATGTTTGAAAAATTGTGCAATATACAACCATTTATAGATTTGAAAAACACGACCACCCCTAGTGGCCAATCTCACTCAAAATTCTTACAGACTTTTAGGGCCATTGGTCGATTCTTACAGACCTTTAGGGCTATGGGTCGAACATGCCCACTGGGCTACTTTTTGATCGGCCTCCGCTAACCTTGTCTAGCAGGTTCTTAAATGTCATTGACAGATGGTCACCATGTTCTTTGAGGTACGCAAATGTCCTTATAAATCCTTCTGGCACATTGGACAGAGACACGACATGCCAAGTTTTAGGTCAATCAAACAAACGGTTGTGTAATTACAGCCATTATTCTTTTTTTTTTCTTTTAGCACCACCAAGAGACAAAGCTATGCATTTTTTTCATTTTTTCATTCTTTGACCAAAGATTGAGCACATAGACACATATATACCAATTTTCATTAAGATATCTCATTCTGTTCATGAGTTATAGCCATTTTTGTAAAAGTGGCCCCTCCTACTTTTGCAATGGTGAGATGAAAGTTCAAAAAAAGATTTTATAATTATTAACAATTCCTGTCAAATTAACATTGCTACACTGGTTTCATTCTGATGGCGTGAAAAACCTAGGACTAGGACTTTAATATTACTCAATTTTCGCGAAGTTTTGAGTCTTCGATAAAGCTATGTCTAAAAAATGTGTGAAAGTTTTTTGGACTGTAGCGCCCCCTTTGGCCAATTGGGTTTATACATTGTCAGCCTCTCCCCAAATTGAGCTCTACCATCTAGCCAAGTTTCAACTCTCTAGGCTTTACTTTTTTATAGCGGAATAATAATAATAATAATAATAATAATAATAATAATAATAATAATAATAATAATAATAATAATAATACAGTTTTTCTCAGTTAAATTTCTTTCAAAAGCCTGCACTTTTCTCAAAATCCTTAGTTCATCTCTCAAAACTAAGTATTTGTGTCAATGAACATGTCATTCCCATCAGAATTAAATACCCTTTGTCACTGTTCCCAAACAAGATCATCAAAATGTTTAGTCACGTTGTCAGTATGACGCTGCACAATTTCAGGTTTTCTTGATATAAACTATGGTTTGGATCACAATAATTGAAAATGCATTTTTGAATTCCTTCTGTACGGCTGTACGGGAATTTATATTGATTGCAAGAGATCAGACAGGAATCACACTTTACTGTATCGTACTAGTGTTAGTTTGTTTCTTAGTTGTTCATCCATTTTTAGAATTTATAATTCTTTGCTTTGCTCTGTTCAATTTAAGGTTCACAAGATTCACCTTTGATCTGTTTTCTTGAACTATTCATGTGAAACCAGTATAATATATTTTGATCAACATGAACATAAACAACTAATAATGTAGGAAACAGTAGACACTTGTACACAATCGATTAAATGAATGTATATATATAAATACACAGAATAAACAGAATAAATATGGATGGACATACAGAAGTGTAATGATGGGTGGTGCAAGGATGCATAATTTTAAAGTGGTGCAAAATAGTGCAAAACACAGAAAAAAAGTGACAGTGCAGTGGTAATTGTTAACACAATATCAGCTGTTCAGTGCAGAAACAGCCACGGGAAAGAAGCTATTTTTCAGTCTATTTGTTCTGGCTCTGAGACAACGGTAGTGTCTGCCTGATGGGAGAAGTGTAAACAGTCTGTGGTTGGGGTGAGAGGAATCTTTGATGATGCCCCTCGCCATTTGTAAACAGCGTTTTTTGAAAATTCTGTAATTCTGTCTCATTTTATCTTGCCAGGTATCCGCAAGGAGCTTTAAGTCTGTAAACTTAAAAACTTAAAGAAATGTAATTGTCTGAAAGTTTGATGTAACCATCATATATGTTATTTCTACATTCATGTTTTAGATCGTGAATACACACAGAAATGTGGAATGGCATTTAATGTCTATATTATATTTAAGTATTGGATAACATCATGCTGTCAACGTCCACAAAAATGGAGTCCACATTTTATAAAACTAGAGGAGACAACATCTTAATCAGTGGTCACTAATCAAAGACCAAATGTCTATGGATAAAGTTAGTCCATTTAAACCTCAGAGATATTTATTTTCCATTAAAAAGTACTTTTTGTATTAAGAAAAAAAATAACTGTTGTATGAACTTGTCAAAGCAAATAATTTAATTGACATAATTTAGTATTTAGATTTAATGTTGACAATAAACTGAGTATACAATAGAAATAAACCAGGAAGTGTGAAATATGTAAATAAATGTAAATAAAACAACAAGCTTGCTTTCTACTCTTTCATATAATCATCATATTTGTGTTTTTCTATTCATGTGGTATTTTATGTTGGCTCACATGTTTGTCTGTAATTTTTATTGTCTAGATTAATTTGTATAATTTTATTTGCACTTTATTTTCAGGGACAGTTAGTGCTTAAGGTAAAATGTGTAAATGTTGTTAAAAACCACGGTCAAGGAAGTGTCTACTTAGAAAAATAAATGGAATTTGGCACAGTGTAATATTGTACATAAAAAAAAACACATTTAAATATGTAAAATATGCATTTGTTTCTTCCTGAATGTTCCTCTTCCTCATGTCACAACGATATGGTATGCTCTTGTGCGCTCTAAATATAACCTCAGTGGTAAAGTAATTTGAACTCCGATCTCCGGTCATGAATTTCAAGTCCCAGCACGCAAAGTCCTTTAACTGCCACTGCTGGGCCCTTGAGCAAGGCCCTTTACCCTTATCTACTTAGTTGAAACACACACATATATACACACACACACACACACACACACACACACACACACACACACACACACATATATATATATATATATATATATATATATATATATATATATATATATATATATATATATATAAATATATACATACACATACATACTCACTCACCGGCCACTTTATTAGGTACACCTGTCCAACTGCTCGTTAACGCAAATTTCTAATCAGCCAATCACATTGCAGCAACTCTATGCATTTAGGCATGTAGACATGGTCAAGACGATCTGCTGCAGTTCAAACCGAGCATCAAAATGGGGAAGAAATGTGATTTAAGTGACTTTGAATGTGGCATAGTTGTTGGTGCCAAATGGGCTGGTCTGAGTATTTTATCTCTAGGGTTTACAGAGACTGGGCCGGAAAAGAGAAAATATCCAGTGAGCGGCAGTTCTGTGGGCGCAAATGCCTTGTTGATGCCAGAGGTCAAAGGAGAATGGCCAGACTGGTTCGAGCTGATAGAAAGGCAACAGTAACTCAAATAACCACTCGTTACAACTGAGGTATGCAGAAGAGCATCTCTGAACGCACAACACGTCGAACCTTGAGGCGGATGGACTACAGCAGCAGAAGATCACACCGGGTGCCACTCCTGACAGCTAAGTACAGTCAACGCCACAGCCTACCTGAGTATTGTTGCTGACCATGTCCATCCCTTTATGACCACAGTGTACCCATCTTCTGATGGCTACTTCCAGCAGGATAACGCACCATGTCATAAAGCGCGAATCATCTCAGAGTGGTTTCTTGAACAGGACAATGAGCTCACTGTACTCAAATGGCCTCCACAGTCACCAGATCTCAATCCAATAGAGCATCTTTGGGATGTAGTGGAACAGGAGATTCTCATCTTGGATGTGCAGCCAACAAATCTGCAGCAACTGCGTGATGCTATCATGTCACTATAGACCAAAATCTCTGAGGAATGTTTCCAGTACCTTGTTGAATCTATGCCACGAAGGATTAAGGCAGTTCCAAAGGCAAAAGGGGTCCAACCTGGTACTAGTAAGGTGTACCTAATAAAGTAGCCAGTGAGATATATATACAGTGAGGAAAATAAGTATTTGAACACCCTGCTTTTTTGCAAGTTCTCCCACTTAGAAATCATGGAGGGGTCTGAAATTGTCATCGTAGGTGCATGTCCACTGTGAGAGACATAATCTAAAAAAAATATCCAGAAATCACAATATATGATTTTTAAACTATTTATTTGTATGATACAGCTGCAAATAAGTATTTGAACAATTGTCTATCAGCTAGAATTCTGACCCTCAAAGACCTGTTAGTCTGCCTTTAAAATGTCCACCTCCACTACATTTATTATCCTAAATCAGATGCACCTGTTTGAGGTCGTTAGCTGCATAAAGACACCTGTCCACCCCATACAATCAGTAAGAATCCAACTACTAACATGGCCAAGACCAAAGAGCTGTCCAAAGACACTAGAGACAAAATTGTCTGGAAAGCTGGAAAGAGCTACAGGGAAATTGCCAAGTGGTGAAAAAAGGTCCACTGTTGGAGCAATCATTAGAAAATGGAAGAAGCTAAACATGACTGTCAATCTCCCTCGGACTGGGGCTCCATGCAAGATCTCACCTCGTGGGGTCTCAATGATCCTAAGGAAGTTGAGAAATCAGCCCAGAACTACACGGGAGGAGCTGGTCAATGACCTGAAAAGAGCTGGGACCACCGTTTCCAAGGTTACTTTTGGTAATACACTAAGACGTCATGGTTTGAAATCATGCATGGCACGGAAGGTTCCCCTGCTTAAACCAGCACATGTCCAGGCACGTCTTAAGTTTGCCAATGACCATTTGGATGATCCAGAGGAGTCATGGGAGAAAGTCATGTGGTCAGATGAGACCAAAATAGAACTTTTGGGTCATAATTCCACTGGAGGAAGAAGAATGATGAGTACCATCCCAAGAACACCATCCCTACTGTGAAGCATGGGGGTGGTAGCATCATGCTTTGGGGGTGTTTTTTTTGCACATGGGACAGGGCGACTGCACTGTATTAAGGAGAGGATGACCGGTGCCATGTATTGCAAGATTTTGGGGAACAACCTCCTTCCCTCAGTTAGAGCATTGAAGATGGGTCGAGGCTGGGTCTTCCAACATGACAATGACCCGAAGCACACAGCCAGGATAACCAAGGAGTGGCTCTGTAAGAAGCATATCAAGGTTCTGGTGTGGCCTGGCCAGTCTCCAGACCTAAACCCAATAGACAATCTTTGGAGGGAGCTCAAAGTCCGTGTTTCTCAGCGACAGGCCAGAAACCTGACTGATCTAGGGAAGATCTGTGTGGAGGAGTGGGCCAAAATCCCTCCTGCAGTGTGTGCAAACCTGGTGAAAAACTACAGGAAACGTTTGACCTCTGTAATTGCAAACAAACAAATATTAACATTGACTTTCTCAGGTGTTCAAATACTTATTTGCAGCTGTATCATACAAATAAATAGTTTAAAAATCATACATTGTGATTTCTGGATTATTTTTTTTTTTAGATTATGTCTCTCACAGGGGACATGCACCTACGACGACAATTCCAGACCCCTCCATGATTTCTAAGTGGGAGAACTTGCAAAATAGCAGGGTGTTCAAATACTTATTTTCCTCACTGTATATATATATATATATATATATATATATATATATATATATATATATATATATATATATATATATATATATATATATATATTATTCACTGTATATACTTTCATATATACCACTTGCTGTAAATATGCCAGATAGTTATCTGCACTGTAAATATGCTAGATATTTATCTGCACTTTTGCACGACTGCTACATTTTGCACTTCTGGTAGATGCCAAACTGCATTTCCTTGCTGTGTACCTGTACTATGCAATGACAATAAGGTTCTATCTATCTATCTATCTATCTATCTATCTATCTATCTATCTATCTATCTATCTATCTATCTATCTATCTATCTATATATATATATAACAATGATTACTTGAATCATAAATGCAGTAATGATTATGCTTGTTTTTGGAACTTATGTTATCAAAATGTTTTCAAGATCGTAATAAATCTTGGAAGTCCTGTTTAACTACAATTAAATAACTTAAAAAAGTTTCAACTTTAGCTTAACTTAGACTTCAAAAAAATCTTTAGACATTCAAAATTATTTTCTGCACATTTACTTAATTGCTTTCACAAAATGCTAAACTTACTAACTTAAAACATTTACACATTCATTTGAGCCATACTTTTACTTTTATATTGTCTCAAATTAATAATCTTGTCGATATTGATATTCGGTAGTGATTCTTTTGTAACATTTATGCAATATGCATTAAACTTACATTTATTTATCCCAGTTTGTCTGTGTGTGTGTGTGTGTGTGTGTGTGCGTGTGGTGATGCTTGTGGAATGAGGTAATACAGGCTAAAGCTCTGGTGAACAAGCTGTTCCTCAGTCTGTTTGTGTGTGTCTTAATTGTCCTGTATCCTTTGCACAGTGTGAGTGGCACAGACAGTCCTGGATGGCTTGGTGTCCTGGATGGGATTAATCCTGGATCTTTAGGCAGTTCATTTGGAACCATCCCCAGCTGCACAGAGTGGCCTCTAATGAAAGAAAACACTATCCAGAGGTATCCATGGGCATCGACATGAATCAGGCAGATCCAAAAAGAAGAATGAGACAGCATCACTTGATCACTGACAGACAGAGAGAGAGAAGAAAAGGAGAGTAAAGTGGTGACAGGGAGAGAGAAAGAAGGATTAAGTATATTATTGTTACATAAATGTTACAATAGCACAGGTGTGAGCACCGACTCTGGAAAGACTAGCTATGGAAGCATAACTAAAAGAGAGAGCCAGAAGTATAACACAGACATTAAGGAATCACTGGGATAAGGGATGGACCACCATCAACAAACCTGAGTGAACACATGAGAGTGGGGAATGACAGCACCCAGAGGTTACCAAAACACCCTTTATCCATGATCCCTCCAGATCTGTTCCTTTACCTTAAAAAACCTATTGACCAAAAAAAAAAAAAAAAAAAAAAAGACTAAACAAATATGTTTTTAACCTATATATGAACACTGAGACTGTGCCTGAGTCCTAAACACTAATTTAAAGGCTGTTCCATCATGGGCGTAAATCCCGGGGGGAGACGAAGGGGACATGAGTTCCCCCCTCCCCTTCCTCACAGTGGTTTGACCCACTGCCTGCTTTCCCAGTTCATTTCACCTACTCTACACACACGAGTCATGTGTGTGTCTGCGGCTTGATTAATGTTCAACTCCATTAACTATTGTATTTTATTCACTTTAAATAAAGCGATTCTCTTTAATCTAGTTGATGCAGACTCATTCATAAATTAGTTGCGGCAAAAATGATGATTACCGATGTAATTTTCCATGAATCTGCTCTATTAGCGATGAAAATATGACTTATCTAGTAAGCGTTAGCTTGTTTACAATAGCTTGTAGCATAGTGCACTGGAGCTAACACTGCAACTACTGTACTAGTGCACTGACACTAACACGCCAAAACCGTTTCCCATGCAGTGTTTTATTTGGGACGACTTGGTATAATGTTAATTTGACATTAACACACAATTAGCATATTGTTTATCTGTGCATTTACTAAATGAGCACTGTGCTACGTCCAAACTGACCCCACTGTATTTTTTTGTATAATCAATTTATTTTCTGGTCTTAAGTGTCTTAATTAATTTTAAATAAAATTTTAAACCCTTTTTTTTAATTCCTTGTTTTTATTGTTGTGATTATTTTTTTTATGATAGTTTTACTTTCTTTATGTAAAGCACTTTAGCACATTACCATTGTGTATGAAATGTGCTAGAGTATAAATAAACTTGCCTTGCAGTGTCATAGACTAGATAAAATGACGGAGAAAAGGAAAATGGACATAAGATTATTTTTCAGTGCACCTAAACCATATTTTTATAAGTACAATTTGACTGTATTATTTGTGTCCCCTTCAAAAATTGCTCATGGGAAATTTTTATATTTATTGTCCCCCCCCCCCCCAATACTGTTAAATAACTTCCATATGCCCATGTCTTCCATAACTGTGAGGCTTTATAAGAGAAATCTCTGGCCCCTAGTGTAGCCTTAATTATTTGAGGTACCAACAAATAGCCTGCACCTTTTGATCAAAGTAGGCGTGGTGAATTATAAGGAACAAAATTTGTTTTTGCAGCAGCGCAAGACTATTCAGTGCGTTATACATCAGCAGTAGTATTTTATAATCAGTAAAGGAAATTAAATTGCTAGCCAATGTAGATAGAATAAGAGAGGAGAACTAACAATTTTTATCAAATAGAAAAAATACCTTATACTCTATTATTCTGTTATAATGTTTACTAGTTTTCGCATAATTAGAATTGAACTAGATATAAATCTGGAATTCCAGAAAGCTTGGTTAAAAGCTAAAAAATGTTTATTAGAAATTTACAATACAAAATGACACACAAAAACATTTGCTTTTCTTGGTCAGAAGCACCTGTCCTGTACTTAGGATACTTTAAAGTAAAAGGTGTGTCATGTCTGCTCAGTATTGTCATTTATCATTAGCAAAACTTATTTGACTGAGCAATTCAAATCAATTCTAGAATGGAAAGTGGGATAATGTGTTAATGCGTGAAAGAGAAACATAAATTTTTATCATGCTCATTGTCACATAATTGTTAAGGACACTATGTGCAGACTGCAAACAGGGACTCCAGCAAGACAAGCAATAACAGCGCAATTAAACAGAAGGACAACAATGTAACAAGCCCGAGTGCCATTAAACATTTCCAGCCACTGCACCATCACCAAACTTAAGTGAATGAGTGAGAATGGGGAGACGACAGCATTCAGACATCCTAGTTCACAAAAACAGCTTGCCAGATCCTTTACCTATAAAGAACTGTTACCAAATGGCTTGACTAAAAAAATATGTTTTCAGTCTTGGTTCACACATGGAAGCTGTTGAATTATGTTTGGTTTGAATGGCAAGGAATAGTTTGACAAAAATAACACTTAGTTCAAAGTGTTGCCCTAATAATTCTCCAGATCTCAATGTGATTACGTGCGAAACAAATATGATTCACGGAAGCCAGAAACTACAACACATCTTGTGGAGTCTCCACTCTTTATCGGATCCATCAGAGTGCTAGTAGGGCACGGGTAGACCTAAACAATATTAAGCAGGAGATTTTAACTATATGGCTGATCAGTGTGTTTATACATTTGACAGACTTATTATTTTTGTGTGAAACAAGTAATGGGAATATTTTGCAAAGTCACAGTGACAAAACCGGCTTGACAGGCCACATACTGTAAGCCAACATAGCTTAACAAATCGTCTCAATGGAAATACCCATTGTAGATCATCAGTTTAGAAAGAAATGTTCTTTCAGCAACAGTTTAAGAAATTCTGTGAATTTGGAATATTTTTAGGTGCATACGTATAAGAACAACTAGAACGACTGGTTGGTTCGTGTCAAGTCAACAGACAACACTTGTATTCTTTTTTCAATGCAAGGTACAGTGTTTGGTTTATGAAGTTTGATCTGAAACCTGTCACCTGATTCAGTTTTTACTGTCACACAATAAGACGGTTCCGGGATGCTTAAACATATGCACCCTCTTTATGACATATGCTTTATTTTCACTTGCCACTGAGAAAAACATTGTCAATTATGTCAAAGAAAACATAGAAAGAAACTAGGAGAGAATACATGAAATGAATAATAAAAAAAGGTTTTCTAATAAGAGATTTTTATAAGAAATTAGAATTGTAATAAGAATTATTTTAATAAGAGAAGAGAACAACATATCCCCTCTCAAAAAATATATCCTACAATCCTATAATATCACTATTATAAAATAAATAAAATTCAAAAATAAGATATGTTGGAACAATTCTTAAAAAAGCAAACAGTCAAGTTAATAAAACTTGAAATACTTTGCTTAAAATGTTATCTGTGTTAATATATCATTTATAATTAATTACACTAAATCTCATTATCTAAAATAGAATAATTAAATTAGTCCAAGCTATCTTATTTCTAACATCTAACATATCCTGTACTTAGTGTTAGGCTTTTGGCATGTACAAATATTGTTTAAGGAAAAAAATCATGCATTGTGAATAATCATGTAGATTTTACACGTGTTTTTTTTTATTTTATTTACATGTATGTTACACACCAAAAAATAAGTGTACATGTTTCCTTTTGTTGTTGTTTTTTAACCACGTGTATTTTTATAATGATCTCGGTCCAATTCATTTAAATTCATATGTTAGATTTCAGGTGAAATGATGTAATAGCTATGGATTCCTACATTTAACATTTCGTAAGCGATGCATGCCAAGGTTGAATACATTTTGAGATATTTTTTCTTGTAAATTATGTCAACATAAACTGGCTTTTCACTGTTGTTACAGTCAATATTAAATGTCTAGACCTTGGGTATTTGTGCTGTGAAATTTGAAAGCAAGATAAATAGTTTCAGCTTGTGATATAAAACATCACATGAAAAACAAATTAGAAATTTATTTAAAGAGGAAAAGGGAAAAAACTAAATTACAGTAATCTGGCAAGTGTGAGCACAAAAAATGTGGCATGTGTCTGTGCAATGAAGAAATCACATTTAAACTCAGGTACGAAAGTCATCCGACACCCACTATTAATGAAGTGATGTTGGTTAACCATAAATACACCCCTTGAGAGCTTACAGAGCATTTATCTGATTTCTGAAAAGTAGCAGTGAAGAGGGGAAAAAAAGGATTTCAAAAACATTAGTTGAGCCACAATACACCCTAAAAGCCATTATTAACAAAGCATGACATTTCAAAGAACAATAAATTTTTCGAAAATTGTTTAAAAGACAAAGAGGAAAACTATAGTAAAGTATTGTGACAACAATCTCACGTGTTGGCTATGGGAAAGCTGGCTTAACCAGTGGAGGACAGTAACAAAGTAAATGTAATTGTAAAAAAAAAACTTTTTACACAGTCACGTCAACTATTAAATCATGTTACGGTCAATGAACCTGGTCGGGACTCGGAGAGTGCACCCACCACCCGGAGAAGTTCCCTTGCTCATACAGTCAAAAAGGTGGTGGTGGGGTATCCAGTGGGGCAGAACTAACAAGACCTTTAGGTCTAAAATGTTCCTCTTATGAGACAAAGGTGTTAAACATTATTCTAAAAGATACATTTGACACAAAACAAATACAGCTCATCACTCAGTGAATACCATACCCATGAAAAAAAAAGCATGGTGGTGGCAGCATCCTGCTATGGGCCTGCTCTTCACACTGCAGCTGGGGCACTAGTCAAGATTGTGGGATTTGTGAGCTCAATACCAATCTATTTTGGTTCAAAGCCTGCAGGCTTCTGTTAGACAGCTAAGGATTAGGAAAAATATTCACAACCAAGAACATAAATGCGAGTCAAAATAAAGAATTTTATAAGAAGCAAATAGCTGTCATTATCGAAAGTTAAAAATTAGAGGCCTAATAATAATTTATTCAAACACTGTAATTAAAAAATACTTTCCATAGTTTCTTTATAGCATAACTTAACAAAAAGTGCAGAAAAAATGCTAAGAAATAATCACTCCCTACAAAAGGAGGGGAGACCCAAAGTGTGAATATGTATGGATGGATACTCTATACCTTCATCTCAGGGAGTTTTTCCTTGCACAGTTGCTTGCTAATCACAGATAATCAATTATAAGGAACTACTTAATATGCAATAGACTTACACATTTTTATATAATCCTTATTATCGCTTTATCTCTGTAAAGATACTTTAAGACAATGTCCATTGTAAAAAGCACTATACAAATACAATTTTACTAAATTGATTATATATTTAGATTAGATTAGATTAGATCAGATTAGATTAGATTTAACTTTATTGTCATTGTGCAAGGTACATGTTAAGAGCCATTAAAATGAATTTAGCATCTAAGTGGTATGTGTTGTATAAGTGGTGGAAACATGGGTGGTGCACTGGTACAGAAGGAAGCAATATCACAACTCAGCCCCAGGGCCCCCAGATTTACAGTGTGAAATTATGTTCTTCCAGTTTAAGCTTTTTTCTTGCTTCTGTGGTTTCCTCCCACCTTTCAAAAAGCACCAGCAGCTTACCTGCTGAACATGAATCACTTATATATAAATAAGTGTGAATGCATGGGGTATTTCTACAACTTGCCAATTTTTACTGTTGTAAATGAATCTAAATGTTTTACTAGGAAAAACAGTCCTTTAGAGTGAATGATGTTCATAACATATGTAGTATTATAAGGTCTTAATTTATCTCCAAACATCACTGTTCTTCTCACCAAAACCTACACATCCTGTAGATGTCTGTCACAACCCAGACATATTGATTTGTAGTTTTGGATCGTAGCAGCATAAACAACCACACCTGTAACCATAAAGGAATCAAGCTTATTCTCTGCACTTCCAATGTGTTTTTGGATACCTGCAATGTTCCAAGGTGTTCGGTAAGGTAAGGACTTTCCTGCCTGGAATGTTAAAGAAAAACAGAAAGTTGACTGAATTTAGAGCATCTGAAAGGGAATTGGAGGAAAACTATTATAATTTCATTAGGTGGGGTGGTATCTGTTATAAAGGATCACAGGGGGGGCAGTCACAACTAAACCTGCTAGTGAAACACCCCAAGACAGAAAAAAATACTTCTGTGTTTCCTATAAAGCCTGTAGGTGCGGTCTAACCAGTCAATCTGCAGTTCAGGTAAATGCAGAAATGCAGATACTTTCCAGGCCGCATATGTAAATGTTACTGTTCAGGCATTCTTAACAAACACAATAAATAGACAGGATACAAATGAAAATCTTAGGGTATTAGGAAAAAAATATATCCATTTGTGTCATTTTATCATCAAATAATTTTATTAAACGAGTTTGTGAATTGAGAATAAATCATACAATTACTCTTATAAATAGAGGGATATTTTTGGCATTAGACCAGCCAGTCATACCTTAATTATTGCTAAAAGGCCGTTAATGTAAATTGGTAAATATTCTTCATTATCTTCATTATATTTACTTAAGATTAGTCATTACACTTGATCTAAGGCTAAGCATGTAAATAACCACAATGCCATAATTCTAAGGACAAAAATCATTTAGTTTTGTTAAAGTGTATTCAAATTTGTTAAAAATGCTTAAAACACAAGGTTTATTTACTTTAAAACTGTGTCAGAATAATAATAATAGTGCCACGTGGTATACAGATTAAATCTTTCCCGTCACGAGGGAGGCATGAGGAAAAGCTTGTTTTTGAAGAATTCCGGTCAGACGGTAACGAGAGTCTTACATTAACTTTTTTCTGATTAAACCATGTATTGTATGTTTTGATGCAATTTATGCCCCTTCATCTTTTTTTTTTTTTTTTTTTTTTTTTTTTTTTTTTTAAACCCAGATTAGCATTCTTCATTTAGGGTAATATGAGTATGTGTATATAAGAGATAGAGAGATAGATAGAGAGATAGAGAGAGAGAGAGAGAGAGAGAGAGAGAGAGAGAGAGAGAGAGAGAGAGAGAGAGAGAGAGAGAGAGAGAGATAGGGGTAGAGAGAGAAATACAGATTTTAAGAGGTGTGTCTTATTGGATGATCAGAGAAACAGGTACAAATAGAAGGTATATCCACAGATAATGTTGTTAAATGGCACAAAAGCATTTGACAATGATGGTGTTCAGGACGTTGTGTGTGGTGCTCGTAATCTTCACCAAAGGTAAGCTTTTAACTTGCATTGATTTCCTCAGCACGCAACAAATTTTTACTCTTACAATTCTTTGTTCTCTGGAACCAGCAATCAGAATGTACCAGTTTATGGGTCAAGATGTTTAGTTTGTGTTGGTTATTTACTAATTAATAAGGTTTTGGCTTAATGGTGTTTTTAAATCCTGGCTTGATTGGGGTTATGAATGCAACGTAGTGAACTGCAGATAAATTCAACAATGATGAAACTATTGTACAATGAATGTATCTCTGATGTCACCTCGTCTGGTGTCACCCAGATTAGGATCGGGTCCCTTTTAAGTTTGGTTCTTCGTTGTCGTTTCCTCTCAGGGAGTTTGATCTAGTTGATCTATTTATTTTTGCATAACAGCTTTGTGATATTGTCTGTTTTAAGCTATACAAATAAAATTGCATTAAATTAAACTAAAATGTGTATTGTCATGTAGATAAGTATAAATGGGACTTAGTATTAAATACTTAAATAGTATATAATAAATTCTCATTTGCTAGAAGGCATGCATTCAAAAACATGCATACAACCACAGAACACATAATTAGTAGGTAGCTCTGTCATTAGTGCTTAGTTGCTTAGTGAGTAATTACCCATTATTTACTTTTCTACTAAACAATGATTTAGGCATCAATATATTACTGTTCATTCAAATATATTGTTATCAGATATGAAAGTAAGGATATTAATTGTTTGGGTTAAATATTGTATATGATGCGATTTTAGGAACCCTTGTGTATGATACCTCTGGAGCATGTTAAGGAAATGCAAATGTAATTGTCCTTTGGTGATAAAAACATTAGAGTATTACATCCTATTACATGTGAAATTAATTAAGTTTTCTGAAGGGTTTCTAAAATTAAATACACTTTTTAATAGTCATTTCTTTTTAATTATCAAAATTTTGCACTTTAACGTTACCTATAATGTTAGCTCGGATAGTATCCAGTTTTAAAATTTCAGAAATAGAAAGTTGAGCGGCTCCAGTTCAAAACTTTTTAAGGAAACTGATTGACCACTAGTCAAATGAATGATTTGTGTCTTTGATAATGTCTCTTTTAAATGTTAAAGATTTGTTGAGTAATTATTATTTAACACACAATTTCCCAATCCACAATACTCTTAGACAACTTTAAATATATTTAATCAAAATTACCTTGAAATGTTGACATTTACTTTATAATGTTAGCAAAGCTATCTCGCTGCAAGATTATTTAATGAGCAAGTTTTAAAAACTTAGTAGTAACAATGTTCAGTCTGCTGAAAGATGTATAAAGACATTGTAAATAAGTGTGATTTCTTTAGAAAGTAAATATGCAGTATATAGATACCGCTGTATCATATCAACATGGACATAATTTAATTAGGCTGTTACCATGTGAAAGGATTTCTCAGAATACCATGTATATACGTTTTGGTTTAGTTTAGATTTTTGGGTGCTGAAAAAAAGTGGTGTCAAATTACATTATAATTTGCATTAACCACAATGTCCAGGATAGCAGTTAATAAAATCTAACATGAATGACCTTGTCGTATTTCTAATTGTGCACGTACCATGACTTCACATTTCTGACATGGGTGGTGGCAGATTAAGAATTTCACTAACCACTAGTTAAACATGCGGCATTCAAACAACAGAAAGGTCTTAACGAACAGGACAAACTGGAAACTAAAAGCAGAGTTTACAACAGAAAGCGCAGCACCAAGACCAAAAAACCGAGAGAAGCGAAAAATAAACAGAAAATGCCATACGTTTACACACGATTGTGCCATTTTGGTCCTGTGATCAAGCATCATCGGGACTTTGATCAGCATGATTGTTTTATTGCACATTATGAAGACTAATGCAAGGGCTAACATAATATATTTCACGTATCCTGATTACAAAGAAAAATGTAATGCCCTAATACTGACCCTATTAGTCAAGTCACTCACCCACAAGCTCAAATCTGCTGTAAGAGCCTCTAAAATAACCTATTTTAGACATAGATTTATAATTGTCAGGTAAAAAGCTGATAAATGTATGCATGTGACAGTCATGTGATGGTGCAGTAGATTATAGGAATCACAGGCCAGCTCCATATCCCTAAAAGATCACAATAATTTGCTAAAAACAAACACTAAGATGGATGCACCCTTGCTAATTTGTTATTATTATTGAGCTTAGCCATTATAAGGCCCATTGCAACTAAGTCAATCAGATCAGTTTAGTTTCTAGTACTATTGTTTGGATAACTGGCCAGACATCTATGAAATCTACTTTCCTTAATTAATGAATTCAACAGCAAAAAGCACATACGTTTGTTGATTCATGCTGATCAACGATAAAGTAATATGACATTAGTCATAAATGAAAAGATGCTAATAATATCAGCAAAACATCTGTTGAACAACAATTAATGAAATCTGGTTGTAGTAATGATTAATGTTTTACTAACACATTCTTTTGTGTTTTTAGGATGCCTCTCACAGCTGGATGGTAAGTTATTTTAAAACATTTGACATTGTTGACTAATAATAATTCAGGAATATAGGTGGACGAAAAAAATGTGCTAGTCGTTTTTTGCTAGTAGATGATTCAGCAAGTTTTACGTTTCATTTATTTTTCTTCTTTTCACTGGTGAAAGCATATACTGATGTACCCTCATGATAGATATCCAACCCATATCACAAAAAAGTGGAACTGCATTACTACTGGAATGAATTCGGTGAATTTTGGTGAATTTGAAGTATTTTAAGTAAAAAAACTTAAAATTTTAAGTGTTACCTAACATTTTTTACCATGATTTCTCTGGTAAAGCACCTGGTTAACATAATATAACAAAAAATACATAGATTGATTTTATAAAAAAAAAAAAAAAAAGAAAAAAAGAAAATTGATCATAGTCTTCAATGTAACTGAAACACTGTTTTTCTGCCTTTTTGTTTATCAGTTTGTGGAAAGGCTTCTCTCAACACCAGGATAGTAGGAGGAGATAATGCTGTAGCAGGGTCTTGGCCTTGGCAGGTCAGCTTGCAAGTGTCATTAGGCCATTTTTGTGGGGGATCCCTCATCAATAGCGGCTGGGTCCTGTCGGCTGCTCACTGCTTTTCAAGGTGTCATATAGAATAACAAAAACCTCAAACAACTTAAATGGGTTTTGACATTATGTTAGTGTAGTAATGTTGAGGTAATGGTGACAGAACGAGTTTCTGCTTTTTTTTTTCAGTTACAAAGCTTCCCAAGTGACTGTTGTGCTCGGTCTTTATACTTTGCAAGGAACCAACTCTAACAGTGTGAAAAGGTCTCTCACTTCGATCTTCATACATCCAGATTACAGTAGTAACACAAATGACAACGACCTTGCTCTACTGCAGTTGTCTTCTGCAGTAACTATAAATACTTATATCACTCCTATCTGCCTAGCTGCAACAGGAAGCAGTTTTTTCAGTGGCAATTTAACATGGGTCACTGGCTGGGGAAATATTGAAACAGGAGGTGAGAATTATTGTTGTTTTTGTAGCTGTTGTTATATCTTTAAAGCAAAGTACTGAAGTCGAAGTGTAGAAAAATATGTATGTTGACCAGAACATATATTATTCAAATTAAACTATTCTTTAATGTGTCATAGAGTTATGCTTGGACCATTGAGAAAGCAAGTAGTTTTAATGAGGTTTAACTTATATTTTCTCAGTAAGTCTACCATCTCCTAAGACATTACAGGAAGTTCAAATACCAATTGTTGGAAACAGGAAGTGTAACTGTTTATATGGAGTTGGATCTATCACCAACAATATGGTGTGTGCTGGGCTCTTGCAAGGCGGCAAGGACTCCTGTCAGGTAACATCATCTTAATCAGTTAACTTCTTTTATTGTACTCTTTTCTGTTTGATGATTTGTACAATTAGACAATATAAATGTCTGTCTGCACTGTACAGGGAGATTCCGGCGGTCCACTGGTCATTAAACAGGGCTCTCAGTGGATCCAGGCTGGCATTGTGAGCTTTGGTAAACAATGTGCTCTTGCAAATTACCCTGGTGTGTATACGAGAGTTTCTCAGTATCAGAATTGGATCTCTCAAACAATCACCACAAACCAGCCAGGCTTTATTACATATACACCCACTGGCACTGACAGTGATCTTCAAGTGACCTGCAGTGGTCTTGCAGCTGCACCAACAAATGTTGCAACGACTACTGCACCACGTAAGAAAATCTAAACCAGGAATGGTTATTAACTTAATAGGGCCAATTTCGGTGAAGGTTTTCATTCCAATCATACTAATTCTAACACATTTAATTTGTTAATATGGGCTTTCAGTAGACTATCAGGTATGGTTTGTGCCTGATTGGAATGAAAACCTGCACCCACATTGGTCCTTTTTGCATAAGAATAGATATTTATGCACTTACTATTCCTGATAAAGTTACCAGAAGCATAGAGTGTAATTGATTGTGCTAAAATAAAATTAATTTACTTTCTTTTTAGCTGTGGTGTGTGGAAAAGCCGTTCTCAATAGTCTCTCAGGATCAGGAAGCTCCCTGGCTTCAGCGGGTACGTGGCCATGGATGGCCAGCCTGCAACGCAATGGTATTCACGTTTGTGGTGGAACACTGATAGACACGCAATTTGTTTTGAGCTCGGCTGATTGCTTCTCTAGGTAAAAACACACACACACACACACACACACACACACACACACACGTTTACTGTATATACCTTTTTTTTTTTAATGTTTTTTTCACATGCATGTTCCTTTCATTCATAAGCAACACTATGTAACAGTATGAAGATTAACTTTGACCAAACAAATACATATGTACAAATACAAACCTCCTGTAGCTTGAATAAAAGCTTTACACACTTTTGTCATTCAGACATTTAGGAACATTCAGCTGAAATGCTTTGCCATGCCTCTTGTAAAAATCGCCAAAGGTGTTCTTTGCTAGATATTTCTTACTTGAGTAGCAATGTATCTCCAGTACTTCTTTTATTCGGAATAAGTGTCCAACCTTCCCTGTTCCAAAACCTGTTTGATTGCGGGTATGAGGCAGTCTGCTAACATCTTCTCTCCTGTTCTTCAAAATGTCAGAATGTCAAATTTGGACCCATCTGTCAACAGAACTTTCCTCCATTCATTCACTATCTAATTCGTTTGTGTTTTTGCCTTTTACCTAGATTGTTACATAGAAACAAAAAGAACATGCATGTGTGCATGTGTGATTTTTAAGATTTTTCAGATTTTTTGAGACACATGCATGTTCTTAGCCAGATTTTAATGCAACATGTTTACCTTTCTCTGCAGCTCAACCAATCATTCTGACTGGGTAGTGAAACTAGGTCGGCTCAACCAGAATGGTGCAAACCCCAACGAGTTGTCTATAAATGTGACTAATATTACATTCAGCAGTGGTTCCACCAATAATATTGCAGTTCTGCAGTTGTCTGCTAAGCCTACGCTTTCCAACTTCATCCAGCCCATATGCACAGACAAGGGGAGCTCAAACTTTGGCATTGGCACTCAGTGTTGGGCAGCTGGCTGGGGCTCAGGAGGAGGAGGTATGGGTTTATTTGTGTGTGAATACCAAACTAGTTAATGTCAGCATTTATAATGAATTAGTAAATTTCAGCTTTATAGGCTCTCATCGATCTTTTCCTTGTGTCTGCTATAGATCAACAAACACTTCAGCATTTCGCCACAAATATAGCGGATTGTGGAAATTTGTCTTCAGTAAACAGCATCTGCACAGTAGCCATGACGATTGAACAGGTCTCTGAGACTTTTTGTTGTTTACCCTTTTTACATTTCAATTCCTCAATAAGGAAAACTTACCTGTGGTCATTTTTTTTATCTTTATCAGACTGTAAAAGGAGGTCCTCTAATGTGTCAGAGTGGGCAGGTATGGTTCCAAGTTGCAGTTTTAATTGTCGCCAACACCACCACAATCACCAACACCACCTCGAACAGCACTACCTCGAACAGCACTACCTCAAACAGCAATACTTTGAACAGCACTGCCTCAAATGGCACTGCCTCGAACAGCACTGCCTCGAACAGCACTGCTTTGAACGGCACCAATAACAGCTCGCAGGTTTCTGCTGGATCCAACAACAGCTCAAACAGCAGCACCAATTCTACCAACAGTTCAAACAGCACTAGTAGCTCTATTAAAACCTCAGACTTGACAACACGTGCCACAAATATAACGATCTTCACTAAGGTAGCAAGTTTTGTAGATTTCTTGAAGGCTACAACAGGTTCCCTCCCTTCCTCAGCAGCCAGCATTATATCATTTTCAGGCTCTGGATTATCAATGATTTCAGTTGTTTCAGTCCTTATGCTGTCCATTTCTGCTCTTATCCAAACATTAGTTTAGCATGAGCATCCTTAATAATAATAACAATATACAGTAAGTGCTCAGGGAAATTACACATTATCTACGGAAAAGTTTACTATATGTTCATTCATTCATATATTACCTTTACAGAGAAACTTATGAATCTAAGAAACAATGTATATGTAGAAATACTATTGCACTATTTACCTGCCTTATGTAATGCAAACCTCTAAGTGCCATCCAATATGGGATTAGCCAAGCTAAAATCCGTAACCAATCACTGACAGAGTTTAAGATTAGAAAACAAGACCAGCCAATTATAGGCATCTGAATGCTCATGTAGCTAAAATAATACAGTAATGCTCTACTCCAAGCACACAGTAAAAAGACTTTTATATGGTTTTACTGCTCCGCTGTATCCTGCCTCAACTGTAAGTTACTGATGAAAAAGAATCAGACAAATGTAGCAGGTTATATTGAATTTTAAATTTCTCCATATATTCCTGGAACCATCAAGTCCATCTTCAATGATCATAGTCATAAACTGTTAAAAGAACATAATTATGTTCTACAATTATTTACTGTGAAATGTATCTTTCATGCACTGCAAACACTGGCCAGTAAAATTCTGTTATAGTAATTTTGGTTTTGCACAGTGTATGATCGGTCACCTGTTGCATTCAATAAGCAGAAGGAGTTGATGGGAATAAAACAATCGTGAGACAAGTTTTGAAAAAAAAAAATCTGGCAAAATATATGAATAAATGTAAAACAATTACACAGTAATTAGCACAGTAACAATATTAACATTTTTAACTGAAGAGAAATATATATTTTGTTACTTTGTGTAACAAAGTGTGTCATAATTAGGGAGTATTTATTCAGCTAAATGACCTAAAAATGGATTGTGGAAGTTTTAAAAACTTTAGCTTCCACCTTGCTCTCAACAGCCTGACCTTCAAGAACAGAAAGACTTAAAGAAAAGTTTGTTAGTGCAGAACGAGTAGGAAAAGTAACGCAAATGAATTAGATGTTAAGAAGTTTCAAGCATGATTTTTCTCCCAGAAGTTCACTAATGTGCAAAACTTACGGTGTAGAAACATCAATGCTGCCTTAAAAGACTTTTCAAGGTTTTTGTGGTTGTTGGTTTTCCTTACTAATGGAACTTTGCTCCTATTCTGTGAGCACAATTTTGTGTTTATATTATATATATTTTAATAATGAAATGACACACTGTACAGGATGAGTATATGAATATTAAATATGACTATGAAACTGTACAGGTTTGCAATTCATATTTTGCTACAGATCTATTTTATGAAATTGCTTTTACTTCAAAAGTGTCCTCTGACTAACTAAATATAAGCTACTAAAGAAAACATGTTTGGTGGAATTTGTCTTTTTTTGCTTTAGGGATTTGTTTTAAAATTTCCTCATGCCTATCCCCCTGCCATTTTCTCACTTGCCACGCACATTTTACAATGCGTGACAAGGTTTTGTGGCAGATGTTTTACAAACTGTAGATCAGCCTACTGTAGTAATATTTTTATAAAAAACTTACATATCTAATATATTACCCATAAAAATATGAACGATGCACAAAACTGTATATAGTATTACAAATGTTTAAATCTAACTTCAACACAAGATAGTCACTAGCAAATCCTAAATTCCTGAAACATGCGTTCCTCATTCTCACAACCACATATACTAGTTAAGTACTAGTTAAGTACTTAGTAGTTATTAACCCATGCACTAACTGTATAACAGCTGTAAGCTTAAACTGAGGGGGAACTGTGAAATGAAGTAATTAACAACAATTAATAAGCATTAAATAGTTATGGCAAAAATAAGACCCAACCTATTTGTTATTAAATTAATTTACCAATCAACAAAACATAATATACACCATCAGGGAAGGGACTTAAAGGTGTGTAAACCCAAATGCAGATCAAATTTAAAACATTAGATTAAAAAAAGGCACCAAAAATAAATTCCAGAAACTTAGGTCCCAAAAATCTGTTTAAAAATAGAAGGAAAAGAAACCATATCATAAACTTTTAAAGAAAAGTATTTTTCGTAAATTTTTATTATTATTTTTGAAAGCTTTAAAATGTATTTAAATCTTTCTCCAGTAATGTCAAAATAGACAGAATGTCTAGACAGAAAGTCTTCACAGAAAAAGCATGGCAAAAAACTCTAATAAGGTATGCGACTCCGGAAAACAAAATCCCAGACCACACAACTTCGAGGTACAAGCCCCAGACTACAGCATAACACTCTTTAAATAATGAAATATAAAAAAGTACAAAGATAAAACCACAAACATGCTGGATACCTTGCAGGAATCCCTCAGATCCTGACATACTCCAATTTGAAGATTAAGATTATGAAGATTATTTCTACAGTAGGTATGTTGAAATGTCCTCTTCAGTAAATGGTCTGTGTGTGTAAGAGTTGCCAGGTCTATTCTGAGAATGCTGGGCATATGGAATTCTCATTTGCATTTTACACAATTATTCAGTCCTATGTTTAATTTAACTTCATTCTAACGTTCCCACCTGTATGTAATTGGGAGTTGGGAGAAAACTGAAGATCTCGAAAGGAAACCCAAACAGGTGCATTGAAAATCTGTGAAACTCCATAGAAGTTTTGTACAATAAGTATAGAAACAAAAATAGACTGTA